>NC_068981.1:173306237-173332458 GCF_001194135.2 Octopus bimaculoides | reverse complement strand
AAAATCTCTCTCTCTCTCCCTCTCTCTCTCTCTCTCTCTCTCTCTCTGCATTCCTTCCACTTCTGACATCTATTTTGGGCTTCCTCATTTTAAGGTTTTTCACTGCTCTTTAACTAAGGGTAAAAAGTAGGGGATATTTGGTTTACGTATTGGCACACAGTATTGTAGTCCATAAAATAATAATTAGGTATTTTACTATGAGCCATGTTTATCTTTTTATGTGTATGAGGGAGAAAAGTTTTTAAATCTTTGTGTAATAACTTCTTTCTCCCTCTTTTCTTTTTCTTATTTTAACAGCTGTTTGCTTCAGAACTTGCAAAGCTTATGATCTAGCAAAGAATGCATATTTAAAAGCTGCAGAACTTCAAGCTCAGACAAATGCGTATCCTTTCATGGGCTCTTGGCCATTATACTGTTGTGTTTGATTCATAATTCTATGTTGTATTCAGGAAGGGAGTTAAGGGGATTAACAAATACTGTTTGGTTAAACTGGCGAAAAAACTGAGAGTATTAAAGTAACTAGCAATATGATTAACATGATACTAGAAGCTATAGACTGCAGTGCTAGTTTAATGGAAGCCTGTTATATAGATGACATACTTAGATGGAGCTGGTCATGTCATATTGTCCTTGAGTTAGAGAAGTAGGTAGAAGGAATTTTGAAAACTATTATCTTTGTTGAAAATGAGCCTTTTTACTCTCGTGAAACCTTTCAGAAGTATGTGTATATCTAAGGCCTGTCTTTCGGGATTGGGCATGTATCTGCACCTGTGACCCTATACCTGAGGATACAAGAGCAGATTTTTTGAGAAAGAATGGCAGTTAACTATACATGCAAATTTTCCCTCTCCATACCACTGATGTTATCCAAGGGAAAAGCTGCCACTTTAAAGACAATACTGCTTGGCACCAGTATAATTGCACACATTATTGTCAGTAGACAAAGGCCTAAACAGACAACATAAGCCATCCTACCTGATGCTTTAACAGTTCCACTAAACTAGTGTTCTGGATAGGTACTTTTTTTTTTTTTTGACTCTAAAAAAATAAAAGACAAAGTTGACCTCAGCTCTATTCAAACTCAGAGCACAGTCAGAGCAAATACCACACACACAAGGCAGCAGTCCAACTTATGTGCAGTTAATGTACAGGATTACAGTATCTAAAGCAGAACAAGTTGACTGTGTGACTATGATCAGTTCAGGCACAAGTGAGCTAAGAATGTGACTGGGCATCAAACATACTTGCAGTGTTATTATAAAAATTAAGTGGTACGAGCAGACCATTAAAAACATAGGAAGAGACAGACCTAAAAACAATGTCTCTCACAGAAGAGATCCTATTCTGCAACTCTCTCTATGGCAGCATACAAAAATCATTAAAATGATCATGATCAGGATAATGTCTTTAGTTTGAATCTTCAACATTCTTAAACTGCATTATATTTCCCCACTGTTTTATATAACTTCTTTCAGTTTCTGCAATCATTTCCTCTAGCTGAATGCAAAATTATTATAACTGAAATTGTAGAAGTACTTACTAAGTTCAGTTGTCATAAGAAGTAAAGTATCTAAGATTCTGTGCCTTGAGTGGGGAAGAAAGGAAAGTGGTGTTTTTTTTTTCACTTGGGCTGCAGGCAAAGTAGATGAATATATGTTTAAATTTTACAGTAATGTAAAATTGCAACAGAACGACTGGGTTCACTTCACAACCTCATGGTTTTTGGGTTTTAATTTCACTGCAGCACCTTGAGCAGATATCTTCTAACATAGTTTTGGGTAATGAAATTTTGTGGTTGAAAACTATGTAGAAGCCTGTCAAAAAGACCATATCTGTTCTTGGGGGATAAAATTTAATCAGTCACTCAATTTAACACCATCTAAACCCTTGGGTACCTTGAACAGAGCCCACTCAAATCTAAATCAGATCAAGTCTCTGGTTTGAGGATAACTTTCTCCCATCAGTCATGGAGACCATGAAAGAGCATGGACACAACCTTTCCTCTTCTAGCCAAGCCAAAAGACATTCAATCCTTAAAAATCATTACTGATAATGACAAAACAAGACATACTTTGAGTTTATTCAAACTGATAAAGGACCTACTATAATGTGGTTTTTTTTTTTCAGTTTAATTGTATCCAGTATTTTGAAGCAAATTAAGGATTTGCTACCTTAGGTTTAATCGCTGTATTTAATGAGTTGTTAGAATGTTTCTAAAAGGTGATACTGCTAAAGTATTTTTCCTTAATTCTAATCAGAAAATTCTATGCTGGCAAGTAAGTTATTTGCTTTTCTTTTTCTTTCCCTCTCTGTTACAATAGACTTATATCTTTTAATATATTACACACTGAATTTTGTTGCTTTTTGATTTTTGAACTTTGGAGAACATGTAGTTTGATGTTTCTAAGTTTTTCTCCTTTTTAATAATGTATTCTGACTGCAAAGTTGGTTCATGGGTAAATCCTGTGATAAACAATACAAAAGGAATTTCAAACCCTCATTATTAGAAATAGTAAATTAAGTGAATAATAGATAGTTCAGTTGGAAACTTTTAGTGATTGTTTATTTCTGGAAATATGAGTAGAAAATATTTATGAAGTGTGTGTGTGTGTGTGTGTGTGTGTGTGTCCAATTATATTTCATGTTTCAAGAAAAATAATTGTGTATCTCTTAAAGTGAGAATTAAGAATGAGGTCAAACTGTTCTGATTCATCCATTGCCTTTAAGTAATTAACTAAAATAAACTGATTCTTCTCATGATATACTTGATTAAGATTTTGAATAGTTAAAACATTTTTCCGCAACAAACTTGTCTTTTCATCAATCTGATGAGAATTGATATTTTAAACAAGAATAGCTATATATCTGAGTTACAAGTACAACATTTAATAATAAATAAATCTAAGTAGTTCTTCACTAGTGTTAAAAAGGGAAAATTTGGTTAAACATCTCAATAATGTCTCTTCACTCTTATCTACTATGATACTAAGTTTAGAAGAGAGATTCATTCCGGAAAACTCTTCATTTACGCATAATCTGTTGACCAAAGAAGACAGGTGCAATGCAATGTGACTCTCACTGAACAGATGATCTGCTGGTACCTGTCATCTCTGCAGATAGTGTTGGCTATTGGCTTCTTTGTTAGAGACTCTTGCAAAGAAATAAAATTTAGTTTAAAATCTCTGACTATCACTCAATGACTTTTCAATCTAGCCTTAATGCTTGCCTAATAGATACCAACAATATTTGCTATTTGTCTTCATACTTAACAGTTTCTTTATTTGGGAAATGTTTGTTGTTTTGTAAGTTAGGCAATCAGTATGTATGAATGTGGGTGGTGGCAGTGGTAGTGGATGGATTTAATTTAATTCAATTTGTTTTTATGTGTTTTTATAAACTGTTCCCTATGCTATACTTTAGGAGCTATGAACAGGTTGCATTACTTTGCAAAGAAACTAAACAACTGGAACAAGCTGCAGAGCTACTAGAAAAGGCTTCAGCAATGTTCATGGAACATGGAACACCTGATTCAGCTCGACTGGTGCTTGAAAAAGGAGCTAAGTATGTTTATGTTTGTGGTAAAAATATATTACTTTGTTGTGTCATAATCTTTGTCATTGTAATTGTTGCTGTTTAGAACCAAATCCACCCTGACTGAACAGATTTATGATCAAAGTCATTACAGCTGTTACATTTCTGTCTCTTTCCTTGGCATAGTTTACCAGGACTGCATTATACAATGTGTCTGTCTTCTCTAAGATGGTAACAGATGATTTAAAGCAGATTTAGCTACTGTTTCTAGCAGGTCAGGTAATTGTATAGAGGCTCCCTTTATGTCTTACTGTTGGTTATTCATAACAGTATTGTCGAAACAAGTATCATACATTCATATGCTCATCTTAACTTCAAATATCAATGAAGAAATAATAGTAGTTTCTATTGTCATCATTGTCTTCATCAAGATAAATAGAGTAATGGTCCTTGTTTGATAGCATGACAAAAGAATTTCTTAAATAGGCACAACATATTGATAGGGGAGAGAAAAATGAGACAGTGCAATAATATATAGATATATATGTATAATAAACATAAAACAAAGCTTTATAAGACATACACGCATTTCAGAAAACTGCTAAAATAATTACATAACAATAATAGCAACATTATGCAATTATGTATTTTATTTCATCAGAGTCCTGCAATATTTATATATGAAGTCGTTTCAAGTGGAATTTAAAATCTAGTAAATGAGTCTGCTTTACAATCACTTTCTTTCAATATGTTAAACAGGAAATATTAATTATTGTTCATATGCAGGCATGAACAAATTCCTCCTGAAAAAAGTTTCAACTGCAGGCCATCTGACTATTCCTGCTATCAGTCACATTGATCATCATTGCTTCATGAATACAATAATTACTTGACATCCACCAACTCTGTCACAGAGGTATCTCCTCTTATACAAATGATAGGCAGTCTGATCATTTCTACTGAAATTCTCACCTCTCAGCAACTCACAAGTCACACATTAACTTTGGTCCAAGTCAGTCAATGAGAATTGTACAATTCAATAACCTGTGCCTTTGTGCCATGAATCTCCAATAAGTTCCTCCATTCATCTTTCTTATTTCTTTACTGCCCACGAGGGGCTACACACAGATGGGACAAACAAGGACAGACAAACGGATTAAGTCGATTATATCAACCCCAGTGCGTGACTGGTACTTATTTAATCAACCCTGAAAGGATGAAAGGCAAAGTCGACCTCGACGGAATTTGAACTCAGAATGTAGCGGCAGACGAAATACTGCTAACGTTTCTGCCAGCTCGCTGCCTTCATCTTTCCTCCATTCATCTTTTTGTCACCTGAAGGACTACATGTTGCAAGAAACTTTTGAGTAGCAACAAACTGAATCAGCAACTTTCAATGAATAAGTAAACACTACTACATATACTGAGTATTTTTTCTCACAGCCATTTATCAGAACATATATGAGCTGAATCAGATTGATTTATGTGTTCTTCTAAGAATCATTAAACTATCAACAGCAAAATATGAACTTACACTAACCCAAGAGCCAGTTATCGAATACCTGACTCATTCAGTTAACTTACTTCCTGAAAACATCGTGTTTGTAACCCAATGATGCAGCATTATAAACAATTTGTCATCAGTACTTTATATAGTAAACTTTTTCTGGTACTCAACCGGAAACCTCAACCAACTGGTACCCAAAACACAAAAAAGAAAACGTGTCTTAATTAGAGTCAAGAGAATTTGCTCTAATTTGTGTTAATCTGTTGTCATTAAAAGAAAAATAAGTTTTTACTGTATCTAAAATGGATCATTGCTACTCAATGTACAGTATTTTATTTTACCGCATTTACAATATTTGTATTTTATTTGGTTAATAAAACTTGTTCTTCACCTAAATTATACATATATTTCTTCCTATTTCTCTCATTTCTATGTATATTCAGAATATTAATGATAAAACTGATGCATATATAGAGTTTTGATGAGTTTCATAAGGTGCTTAGTAATTTAAAAGCAATGATTAGATATCTGAAAAATGCAGTTATCTAGCAACTATCTGCCCCCAGTGGTGCCAAATAGGAGTTGGGATGGGGGTTACTGTAATAAGAATCATAAAGGTGTTACCTGTTCTCTTTTTTTTTTCTGTTTATTTATATATTTCTTTTATTTTAATTAGATAATTTTCTTTCATTTCAGAATGGTTGAACAAGAATTCCCCTTAAAAGCAGTTCATATGTACAAAAAGGCTAGTGCCATTGCCGATGTAAGTTTAAAATTTATGCTGCGGATAAAATTTATTGACTTAAATGATGAGAGTGGGTTAAGCTTATGTATCATTATTCTTCACACACACACATACTTACATACACATGCATAAATATGTACATTATATGTATTCTTTTATTTTTATACTGCTTTCAGTCAAAGGATTTAGTCAATTGTATCATCTCAATCATCCCAAGTATTAATTTCAATCTGTTACTCAAAGAGTCAATAAATATAGATAAATTAACCAAATCACACTTTTGCAAATGAACACATGATGCCAGTAAACATTAACAGGGGCACAGGAATCCATACATGTGTGTGTGTATATGTGTACACAAAGATATAAAACACATACAAGCAGATATGTATATGTGTTGGGGTGTTTATACACAAAGATATTTGTATACATATATAAATGTATATTTGCTCATTTGTTTAGTGTTAGTGTTTCCATACTGGCATGGGTTAGATAGGTAGTTATTTGAGGCAGGATTTTATAACTGCCAATCTTTACCTACTTTTTCAAGTAAGGGATTTTTTTTTATTCCAGAGGTCTTCAAATCTTCAGAGAAAATAGTCATAATGTCAACAAGGAACACCCAAATTACTATCATTTCATACAAGCAATGACAAGTGACAAACGAGGAATATGAGCATTCACACCCAATGCACACATACACATGTGCGCACATGCATGCAAACACACTTACAGATATTTACACAAGATTCCTGCAGTTTCTTTCTATGGAACACTTATCCAAGGTAACATGCAACTATATGGTTAGAGTGCAAACTTCTTAACACTTGCAACCATGGCTGCACCTATATATATATATATATATATATATATATATATATACAAACACACATACACTCACACACACATATACATACAATGATACAAAAGCTATATGAATACATTTTTACATTTATTCTCATTTTTCTAGAATGAGGACCGACCAAACAATGCTGCAGAAAATATTGGGAAGGCTGCCCGAATTTTAATCCACCAGCGCAAGTATGTCTGGATTTGAATTCAAAGATAGTTTAAAGATTGTCTGAACTGTAGTGACCTTTCTTCTAAACATTGTAATTCTCATAGTTCTTGGTAAAGAAGTGCATCTTTTTCAGAATTAGCTCTTCATATTTACTGTATTAACATGAAGACTGACTGAGATCGTATAGGAAGAAGCCTCATTGTAGTTCCTGATAAAAATATCAGCCAAATCTCCCTGAAATCACACATGGTGTAAATACACTGTCTGAATAACAAGATGGTTACAACAGGGATGGTTTAACCATAAATCTGCTTGATCAGAGATGACCACTGGCCAAGCTACAATTGACTATTTCACTGAGCTTGACACTTGCAATAAGCTCATGCTACTTGATCTTTACACACTGGCCATTTGCATCAGTTTTTGGACAGGATTTCTTTTTAGCAAAGAAGCAAATTTTCACTGCAGATATTCCAACTGGAATTGATTTCTAAAGGGTTCTGTTAACAACTGATTAACTTTTTATATAGTTACTCAACTTGCTAGAAAGAATAGCTAAATCTTCTCTCAAATGATAATCTACTATTCTAAAAATGGCAGGATATATTAGATTATAAAGTCCTAGATAAGCTATATCTGAAAAAATGCCAAGATGGTTGGTCATGAATGGAATACCTTAGTTCATAGATCAGCTCAATCAGGGCTGATTTGAGATTAAACCCCAGCAACAACCAGATTCACTTGATATTAATGACAAGAATGTTTCCACAAGCTAAAGTGGACTGTAAAATCAGTTTTAAACTCCATATTCAGTAACAATATGTAGGTAAGAATTGAGTCCAGACAGGATACCTATCTTACATTTACAAGAGATATGGTACCTATTCCCAACATCTAGATGAGCTAAGGTATATGGAATTATGTAGCCCCATGTCAGCTCTGATCAAGTAGACTTATGACATGCAGATAGTCAGCTGAATGATAAGGCATGACACAGATTTGTTTTTCCAATTACATCATACCTCCATCTTTTTGAGGACCCCCTACTTCATACACCAGTATGCAGTGATAAATCATAAGATGTAATGAGACAATCTTGACAAGATTTACTCTCTCCACTATCCAGTCTATTTCTATACACCTATAGATTCTAGAGTTGGCACAAGAAGATCTGAACAAGGTTGACTCAGTCAGAGAGCAAAAATTGCACTTAATGTTAGCGGTGTGTATCCCAGTAGTATTTGGGGCTAGTAAGATTTTGAGGTATTTCTCTGCATATGTGAGTTTTTTCTTACATTTGCTAAGCTGAATGGAAGAAAGACAGTTGAGTGTTCTACCCAGGGGCATAACAAAACGTTTCTAGCAGGTGATATGAATTTACTACTTGTTTTGAACTTGCAGACTTAGTTTCAGTCTATTTCTTTTTCTCTGCAATTTTCTCTGTTGGTTTGTCCATTTTAAAAGATGCTGGAAGAATAAATTTAACACAGCATTCTCACCTTTTTGAATTCCATACATTTAAACACTCATAGCCATGCCTACAAAATCAAAATACAGCACAGCACCTATGGCATTTGGAAACATTTTTTCACACTCAGAATTGCTGAAGCATGGAATAAACTGCCCATATCAATTGTTAGCTGTTGAGATATTACATCCTTCAAAACTTCCATGCTTCCTCAAATTTGCCAACTGTACACCTGATACCCACTTCCCTGTTTTTTTTTTGTTATTTTTAACAACTTATGCATTGTCACTTCCTATGCATATTCTGTGTACTATTCATGCACTTCTGGCTGCTTTTTCTGATACACCTGAGCATTGATACAATAAGTTTGTTATTATTATTATTATTATTATTAACAAGCTGGCAGAATCATTAGCACGCTAGACAAAATGCTTAGCAATATTTCCTCAATTTTTACGTTCTTAGTTCAAATTTTGCCGAGGTCAACTTTGCCTTTCATCCTTTCGGGGTCGATAAATTAAGTACTACTGAAACACTGGGGTCAATGTAATCCACTAGTCCCCTCCCCAAAAATTTCAAGTTTTGTGCCTTTAGTAAAAAGGATTATTATTATTATTATTGTTGTTGTTAGTAGTAGTACTGGGGTCGATATAATCGACTTTCTCCCCCCCCCCCAATTTCAGGCCTTGTGCCTTTAGTAGAAAGGATTATTATCATTATTAACATTACTAAAAAGTTATCAGTTACAAAGCTTGCTTCTCAGTAGTAAAAGTCTATGAATTTAGCTCCACTAAAAGTGATAGTTGCTTTTCAATTTTTAAGATAATGTGACATATACAATAATAAATGGAATCATAATTTGAAAAATGTAGTCATTTTGGGAAGGAGGTGCATTTAAATTATCTTAGCTCTTCTGTTGGTTTTACTGTTGATTTTACAATATTACATGTTCTGGTATTTATATTTTCTGTAATACAATTTCAGGCTTGAACAATCAATTGAATATTTGAAAAAGGAAATACATCACCACAAAAAAACTCAAAATTGGCCTATGATAGGTAAAGCTGCCGTCGGTGTGATATTGTTGTATTTACACAACGAAGACTTTGCAGGAGGTTTTAATTTTTATGAAGAACACTTTAAGTAAGTAAAATTCTGCTTGTACTTAAGAAGGAGTGTATCTGTTTGCTTTTTAACAAGCATAGCATTAAAACACTTTCATCATCGTCATCATCATTGTTTTAACATCCACTTTTACATACTCTCATGGGTTGGACAGAATTTGTTGAGGCAGATTTTTTGCAGCTAGATGCTCTTCCTGCCACCACTCCTCACTTGTTTCCTCATAGCTGGACATGTTTTCACAGAAGATTAGAAACAAATGATATTGCTTGTATAATGGTCATACTTATTTCATCATCATCATCATCACCACCTAACATCTGTTTTCTATGCTGGCATGGGTTGGATGGTTTAACAGGAACTGACAAGTCAAAAGTTTGCGCCAAGCTCCACTGTCAGCTTTGGTATGGTTTCTATGGCTAGATGCCCTTCCTAATACCACTCAGTCACAATTACCGGATGATTTCAACACACACAAATGCACTCATACACATGATGGACTTCTTTTCCAATCTACCAAATCACTCAAGATTTTGGTTGGCTTGGAGCTATAGAAGATACTACCCATGGCACTTTACAATGGGACTGAACCCCAAATCACATGTTTTGGAAGCAAATTTCTTAACTACACAACCATGCCTGCATCTTATACATTTAGTTTTATAAACTTTATTGCATTGATCATCATCATCATCATTGTTTTAGCATTCCACTTTTCTACGTTTGCTTGAATTGTGTAGATTTGCAGTTTAACAACCATATTACAGCTCTTTTCAATCCTGTCATTTCATTTTTGATGCCCAACATCCTGATCTCATTACTTCCTTCTATGTCTTCCTTTGTTATATATACGATCCTCTGTCAGCATAGGACTCTTTTCCACCCAACATTTGTTGTTATTTGTATTACATGTTCAATAACAGTCAATAGCCATTAATGCTAGTTTCTAGCAGGTGATATGAATTTACTACTTGTTTGAACTTGCAGACTTAGTTTCAGTCTATTAATTGCTATATCTCTGCAGTTTTCTCTGTTGGTTTGTCCATTCTAAAAGATGCTGGTTTTAAAGTGGTGTTAACTTAAGTCAATTGTTCATAAACTGATAGTCTCTCACTTTTCTTAGTCTAGCCAAAATTATGAAAGGTAACTTAAAACTCCTATTACTACAAATCTAGTTGTGTACTTTTGGTCATGTAGGCAGTTGATAAAATGTCTAGGTATGGTCCACAGATCCAGCTCTCTGAATATATTGTCTATCTTGTGGAGAATACATGCAATGATTTATTAAGTGGAGAGCAGTGAAACAATCTGAGCATGTTCTGTTTCCTTTACTATCTTGTCTTATAAAAAGGAAGTATTGCATTTTAACAATTTTGTTGATAGTGAGTCCTTTGAATTTTGTATGAATCATAGTTTATTCTTGCTTAAATTTAACCCCAGCTGTGAACTCTGAGAAAAATAAATTTTGAAAATTATTTTTAATCCAAAAAGGAGCAGTCTTAACAGCCTTTTTAAGTAAATAGTGGTGTCCATTTAAATACCAATCCACAAAATCACTTTAAAATTAATATTTTTTTAAAATTTATTATTTAGTATTTAAATTTATTAATTTTGACATCTGCTGCACCAACAAAACCTAACTGGGAAAATCATTGGTGAACTTTTAGCCCTTTACAAAAGAATATATTAAATCATCCATTATGTTAAGTTATTTTCATTAAATTTTAAATTTTATTTTTGGTTATTTTTTCATTTTAGTTGTTAATAAGAATAATTTAGAATTTAGGATAACCTTATCTACCAAGATATCCTTTATTGGAAAGATTTTCATCATACAAATTAAAGTAATGGTTTTTGAAAGGATATTCTTTTACAATATTTCAATTATGAGAGAAAACAACAGAAAAATATCATGTGGACTATATTTTTCTAGTTGGATTTATTATGATGTCTTCAGTTTAACCCTTTTGTTACCATATTTTGGTTGAAATATTCTGCCTTTGTTTCAGTTAATTTTGAAAACAATAAAGAATTTAGCTGGTGTTTAAAACATAAATTAACGTGAGATTTTGGTGGAAGGTTCTAATTTAGATCACTTTAAAACATGGAGTTTGAGCATAGAATCAGAGGTAGTTTCAGGTGTGTTGGTATCAAAAGGGTTAAAGTAACTGGCTTAATTTCACAGGGACTAGAGTAGTTGCTACTGTAGTTGTGATGTCTCCAATGTAACAATATCTAAAAATCAAAATATGAATAAGTCATACAAAAACTAGTGCTATATGAGAAATCTATCTTATTTTTATGTAAGTTTAATAGCATGTTGAAATTAATGTGTCCATTAACAGACACATTGAAAGGTGAATATTCACACTTCTATAATCATCATCATCATCATCATCATCGTTTAACGTCCGCTTTCCATGCTAGCATGGGTTGGACGATTTGACAGAGGACTGGTGAAACCGGATGGCAACACCAGGCTCCAATCTAATTTGGCAGAGTTTCTACAGCTGGATGCCCTTCCTAACGCCAACCACTCAGAGAGTGTAGTGGGTGCTTTTACGTGTCACCCGCACGAAAACGGCCACGCTCGAAATGGTGTCTTTTATGTGCCACCCGCACAAGCCAGTCCAGGGGCACTGGCAACGATCTCACTCGAAAATCCTACGGGAGCCAGTCAGGCGGTACTGGCAACGGCCACGCTCAAAATGGTGCATCTCATGTGCCACCCACACAAGAGCCAGTCCAGGGGTAACTGGCAACGATCTTACTTGGCTTGCCGGGTCTTCTCACGCACAGTACATTTCCAAAGGTCTCGGTCCACCTTTAAATTTTTGTACCCTTTTTATTTTACACTTTACAATCGTAATTGAACCATACTTCGATGACTGGCACCTACGCCAGTGGAGCACTAGCAGCACAGTCGAGCATGTTCATTGCCAGAGTAGCTGTCTGGCTTCCATGCTAGTGGCCTGTAAACGGCACCATTTGAGCGTAATCGGTACCAGCGTTGTCTCTAGCACTTGTCCTGGTGGCACGTTAGAAAATCATTCGAGCGAGGTCGTTGCCAGGGCCGCTGGACTGGCTCCCATGCAGGTAGCACGTAAAAAACAGCCTTTTGAGCGTGGCTGTTGCCAGTACCATGTGACTGGCCCTCGTGTCGGTGGCACGTAAAAGCACCCACTACACTCTCGGAGTGGTTGGCATTAGGAAGGGCATCCAGCTGTAGAAACTCTGCCAGATCAGATTGGAGCCTGGTGCAGTCTTCTGGCTTGCCAGTCCTCAGTCAAATCGTCCAACCCATGCTAGCATGGAAAGCGGACGTTAAACGATGATGATGATGATGATGACTGCCTTCAAAAACATCATGCACTTCAAACTACTGCAGTGATTCACTATCTACAAATCTCATATCCTGCACCATAAGGAATGCAATATTTGCAATTGTAAATAGTTTCCATTGTTATATTTCCATTCCAGGCGTCCAGAACTTTCAGACAGTGATGACGCAGTGTATATGTACAGACTCTTGAAAGCTTATGATACAGCAGATGAGGCAGCTGGAAGAGCCGTTTTAGATTCTCCACTTGTACGACACATGGATAATGCTGTATGTATAAACTCCTAACCATTTCCTCTTTGTTTTATTCTTATTGATATTTAATTTATTCTAAAGTGTAAATTATTTTTCTTGAAAAAGAAAAAGAACAAAAGCAGTTCTAAAAATGCTTATCTTTTAAGATGTTGGGCCTCCAACGAAATAACATGAGTTAAAATATTGTCACTACTGTTGTCTGGTGTTCTTAAATAAATTTATCCCAGATAACCAAATTGAAAGAAATAATTACCATTTTCATCTGGAATAGTGCTGCTGCTATGCACACAAACACCCTGGATTGCATCCAGAGATGGATTGCTCTAACTGGCATTTCATCACTCCAGTGAACACACTCTAGCCTCTGGTCCACAGGCATGCTCTCACCTCTGTCTATTGCTATTATAATGGCCTCTGATCCTTGAAGCCAGCTTTGTTAAAATCACGATTAGTCACTCTGCACTTTCAAAGACCAATGTAATAAAAATTCCCTTGTAAAACTGGTAAAGTTTGGAGACAAAGTGGAAGGGCATCCAGCTGTAAAATACTGCCTCAAATGAGTCCCTGTCCAACCCATACTAGCATGGAAAAACAAGCATTAAACAAATGAACGATCAAAATTTATAAAACCATTGATGTGATCACATTGAATAAAAACTTTTAGAAGAAGACAGAGAGAAACAGATACTGAAAATGGATGAGGAGAGTTACTTAAGCAATTGAGAGATAATCTATCTCTGGAGAGGATGTTAGGATGTCAGTCTATCACAGATAGGTTTCATACCAATGAACTGAAATTTGTAGAATTGAATATTTTGCACAAACATACATCATAACATCAATGGTTCAATTTCAATTCCAGATCTTTTGACTGGTTGTCTGATATCATATCTATTGTACTAGATATCTTTTTAGTATGCAGCAGATTGAGGAAAAGCATGCAGGAAAGACCTGAAGAACATTGAATCTCATAAATGCGGTGATGCATAACCAATATGTATAGGATGTGCCATAGTGTGTAAACAATTCAGTCTTTGCTAGGAGGAAATGAGGTGGAGGTAGATGTAAAAGCAAATAACATGATGATGATGCTGCTGCTTATAAAGATTTTTCCTTTTTCTTTTTTTTCTTCTGTTTTAATTTCCAGTTTGCAAAGCTGGCACGTGACTTAGAAATCCCTGAAATAGGTACAAGTAGTCAAGACTGGGGCCCATCACCTCATGACCCAATAGATGAGATAGCAGAAGCTACAGCTCGACTGGCTGCTGATGATTACTACGAGGAAGAAGATGAAGAACTTGATTTGCTCTAGTTTACCATTTTGGTGTTTCTTCAACAAAAAATTGTCTCTCGCTCTCTTCATCTTTCTTTGATTCTCTAGTTCTACAACTTGTCATTTTAATTGATTATCCATTAAATTATCTTTGATTCTCCACTCCGGTGTCAATGTTATGACCCTCAAATCCTTGTATTTCTTCAGACACACACTCATACATGGACTTAAATATATGTGCATGTTACACACACATGAACACTTACATGCATGCACACAGAAGTAGGAATACATGTGACAGTCTCATTCACATAGACATGCTATTTTTCATTTCTAATTTCTCTCTTACATGCATACTTAACATTATGCATGTGTGTGTGTGTAAGTGTGCGCATGCACTTTTAGTTATGTAAAAAAAATGTGAAATATTAACTGAATTGTAAACACAATATGTTAGAGTAAAATATTTATTATTTAAAAAATAGATTGACAGTTACAAATGAGATTTTTTAATAGCTTTGCAGAAACTAGCACTCTCTGAGTGAAACAGATAAAAACACACACGTGTGTGTGTGCACATGCATGCACCCATACACACACTCTTTTACTTCAGAAAATCTTATGTGGATGAATCTTAATGCAAGATGTGAAAATAACTGGATCATGTGTCAAATCTCTTAGATTTTCTTAACAATATCTAAGAACCTTTTATTTTTCCCTTTAAAAACAACTCACCTTCATATCTGTTTTGCTATTTCACATTATTACAATTGTTAATTAATTTGATATACTCAACTGAATGTTTTGAGTGCATGGTTAGAACTTACCAACATAGTTTGAATCCATATGCAATGTTCACATGTGGAAGAACTTGTTCAGTGTTCAGATATTTGCTGTTAATATTTTGCAGGATATATCAAAAGTTAAAATAGTGTGATTAATAGCTTCCACAAATTCAAATGCAATATTAATATAAAGTTGGAAGTGGACAAAGTTTGTGCATGGGATGGATCTAATTGAGGGAAAAAAATGGATGATGGTGTTATCAGTAAAAAATATATAAGAATTGATTTGAAAGTAATAAAATGAAGGAGAGTAGATGTATAATGTGATAAGATATAGGTAAGAAAAGGACTTGTCTTTAGATACTGTAATGGAATCTGATGGAAAAAGCTATTGCCATAAGCAGTTAGGTCAATATAGGTCTGTGAGTGGGTGTTTGTGAGTTATTGTGTGCATTTTCCCACACTAAACCTTTTGTCAATCCACTTCTTCCAATTTCAAAGAAATGCATTTATAAAATGGGACCAACAGAAGGAACGTAAAACAACTATCTTGAAGTTCTCTATTATATACTCTGTTTCTTAATTATGGGTGGTACCAATTGTTGTTTAGCTCCAGGCCTATGATCAAAGATATTCCAGTTGTGGCCATCCCATTTTTTTTTTAGGAGAATGTCCAGGACTACATTAACCAATGTATCCATTCCATATTTAAGATGGTGGATTACAAGCCAAAAATGATTAGGGAAGAAACTTAGTTTAAGCAGAGTTGATTTAATTTCATTGGTTTGTTTTCTTTCAAAGGAAAATATATTAAATTTCCTCAGGATGTTAATAATCATAATTTTATTTTGTAAACTCAGATACCATAACAGAAATCATACATTTGATGGAAGTGTGGAGGGATGACTAATATTTTCCTTCATCATTACTAATTTCCATCATGCTTCAAACATTGTAAAATTGAATTTTGTATGTAAGCACTGTTGCTCATAAGTTTAATTTATTTTATTGCAAGCTACAATGCTTAAATAATAACTCAATAATTGTACAGTATTATAATATTTTTTATAGATCTTTTTAAATTATTGTTGTTATCTGCTTAGAACTAGCAAGTTTGAAATGTTATGCAAAAGTGTTTTGCTGAAACAAAAATATTTTCTTTCAAGTATTTATCAAATGAGAATTTTAAACTTTTGTATGAAATTTATTATAGCAAACTTTTATAATTTTTTTATTTTTATTTATTGGCTGGATGCATTAAACAATCAATGTATCTGATTGATAAAGTTAATTAAAATATATTTCATTTGTATTTGCATGACCTCCATAAAATCAAACTCTATTTTCACTGATTATGATCGGTTATCATGTAGAATGTATTTTAAGGCATAAACACACATCTGTTTTATAGTTTTCTTTTTCTCAGTAATGATTGTGAGAAATGTTTCTTCTAAATCTTTTAGATCAAAATAACAGTTTCCTTTAAATATAGTAATGAATAGTTTTTTTAATGCAGTCCTTTAGTTTTCTTCCAAAGAACACTCAGATATTGAAAATAGGTGAGTCTGCTACAGGTTTTGAGTTTGGTAACCAAATGTAAGTTTAAATGTTTTCTTTGCAATATTACAATTGCAATTATTATAAATTACACGATTCAGACAAAAAAAAAAAGAGAAACATTATTTCCTTTTTTTCTTGATAAAAGACATGTCTATATTATGTAACCTTTCAAATTCTTTTATCTAATATAACTATGTAAAATATTTTTTTTTTTTTGTTAAAATGTATATAATATATTGTGCTTGTAAAAAACCGTTAAAATAAATGAATAATGAAAGACAAACATTTTAAATTATTTACACAATTCACTTGTAAAAAAAATAGTTGTTAGGTTAGCTTTCAACAACAATGACCGACCGAAGCACTTAAGATTTGATGACCGAAGCCATATAACTGTAAGTAGCTATCACAAGTTAGCTACAACATTGTAACATTAATGGGTGTTTTGACATGTTAGTGCAGAGTTCAATTGTCTCTATGGATCAAGCCTGGAGACTATTTCTATTGATACATTACATGAAAAAACTATCTTCATTAGGACCCAATAGATTATAAGAGTCACTAAGTCAAATGACTAATTATTAGTTTCTAAACACAGGTGTTGCAGAGTGACCATAACTAAGACACTTTTGTTAACCTTGACCAGCTTGTTTTAAATTAATACTAGAAATAGTTCACACCTGCAGGGATAAGGATTGTATTAGCTTTCAACACTGAGTTCAAACTTTCACATCCTTGAAAAGTCTTCAGATAATTTTCAATCTTGTGTATTTTACCCCAAGAAAATTATACATGTTATGTAATTTAATCAGGCACTGATTAAGGCTGGAGCTAGATCTGAAATTTTGGTGCTGCCAGGACTAAGCAATTGGACTTTGAAGTTACTGAAGCATGTTAAATGATAAACAAATCTTCTGCAAAATTTATTGACTATGGTTAAGAAAATGATAGGTAAAATATCTGTCTGTTACTAAGGCTAATATAATAACTACAAAATGGTTATTGATGTTTAGCCCACGGTCAGCCCAGATCAAGCAGACATCTGATCACAGGCATTCCAGCTCTGACCATCTTTTTGTATATCAGGGACTATACTACCCAATGCATTCATTTTTTTAAAGATGGAATGTAGTGATTCAAGAACGATTTGACTGCTGTTTTCAGCAGATCAGTTTACATGCGAGTAAACTTGAAGAGTAAAGTAATGTAATGAGTGACAAGTATGACTAGCATACTTAATTATTCATTGTTGCTAATGAACAATAATATGGAAGACTGGTTTACATAATTAGGAGATATATTTTGAATCAAAGTAAAAACTAAATTGGAAAAAATTACAGTAACCTCCATGGCTCAATAACTAAAGTACTAGTTTGATAACCTAATGATTGGCTATTTAGAGCCTCTTAAGAACGGTGATCAAAATACAAGAGTGATATACTTTGTCAAATTTACTGACATTTAAATTACTGAAATTCAGTTCATTTCTAGCCTAAAATATAATTTTTTTGTTTTTATACACACACACATAGTGTTAATGTTTGTTTTTATGTTCAGTTAAAAACTGAACATAAATACTAGGCTCCCACTGTAACTTTTTACTGTACAGTTTCATTCCTGTGTACCATGGCCTTTAATGGCCAACAACTTTTGCAACTGACTTGTGCTCTGCATTTTGAACAAATTAGCATTGTACATCCATATTAGAAAACCACTGTGAAGAATATATCTTCTCTAATAGTTGTCAAAGCCACTGTTTTGAAGGCAATATTTTCGTTTAAGTTTCGGTGGGGAGGGGTGGAAAAAAAACAACAAAAAACATTTTTGTATTAGGTGTAATTCTTTGGGATTAGCTTTGAAAGAAATGCATTAGTCATGGTATTTTTTAATGCAAGAATCAAGTTTGCAATATGTACATAGCAGCAACTTGGTATTCTGATAATCATTGAGAGGTATGAATGTTTTGTTACATCTTTCACACTGAAATCAATAGAAACATAAACATTTGAATCAAACAATCAGATCTTAAATGACTGTTATGTTATTTTTTTCTTAAACAAAAGGAATATATAATTTCTATGAGATTTAATATATCAAGAATAAATTAGTATAAAAATTGCCATCACAACATATTATCTGTAATATAAAGTCTAATATAAACCAGAAGTGTATGATTAAGTGGATTAGCAGTTATTGAATTATAAGTAGGAATTAGTCCTACTGTAGGTTTAATGTTTCAGTTTACTGGATAAGTATACATATCACTCTATTTGGCTCAGTTTACAAAGCTGGAGTATATAAAAATGCCTTCCAAAAAAGTTAGTTCAAACAGACTAGCATCTTATCCAGAGGAAGATTTGTTGCTTGTCTGCTTTATGTCACTGAACTCAGAGTGAAGTTCTTGCATAATGGAGTTTTGTAGTTAGCAAAATGATTAAATATGTAATTCTATTCATCTGAATAAGACTGGAGCCAATAAGGTAACCTTTGTGTGGTTGTTCAATTTGCTAGAAATAACAGCCAAATCTCCCTCACTATGCTCTAACATTTTAAAAATGAAGGACACATTAAATAATGTTCTACATCTTCAATAAAAATACAGAATGGCTCATTCCGACCTGAAAGGCATTCGTTGCAATGAATGTAAACACAGAATAACTTCACAAAATATATGTAAAATATATATGAAAAATATGTAAAATATTAAGACAATTGAAGAAAAATATCTACAATAAAATTCTAATTGATAAACATAAATTTTTTATTAAAACAAAACATACAGGTGAAGTAAATCTCATGGTGTGAAGAATCAACACAACACTACGTGCAGTTGTCATGGTAACAAGCTGTTAATGCCTTGCTGTCTGTTGATTGGCTAAAATTACCCAAATTTTCCCAACTTTAATTCCAAATAACATCAGGCACTTTAATTTACAAGATAAAGTAATTGGTTGATCGTAATCAAAATTCAGAGTTGTATCAATACACCAAAATTGAAAGCAATCTGAGCAAAATTAAAGGGGGATGATTTTGTGAATCAATTTAACTAGATCCCACTCTAATCCAAATGGTGTGTTCAGCCATGCCTCACAAACATAATTGCAAAGACGTTGCTGTGGAGAATGGTCAGCAACACTTGCTGCAATCGCCACCCCCACCTCATGGAGCTCATTTCTCAAACAGATTGGCACTTGTGCCAGTGGAGCACTAACAGCACCGTCCAAGCATGACCATTGCCAGAGCAGCTGTCTGGCTTCCGTGCCAGTGGCATGTAAATAGTACCATTTGAGCATGATCGTTACCAGCGTCGCCTTACTGGCACTTGTGCCGGTGGCACATGAAAAGAACATTCGAGCGAGGTCGTTGCCAGTGCCACTGGACTGGCTCCTGTGCAGGTAGCATGTAAAAGCACCATTTGAGTGTGGCCGTTGCCAGTACCGCCTGACTGGCCCTCATGCTGGTGGCACATAAAAGCACCCACTACACTCTCCGAGTGGTTGGCATTAGGAAGGGCATCCAGCTGTAGAAATTCTGCCAGATCAGATTGGAGCCTGGTGCAGCCAGTCCTCAGTCAAATCGTCCAACCCATGCTAGCATGGAAAGCGGATGTTAAACGATGATGATGGTGATGATGAGACCACTGTTGCCCTGATTTTGGGGAGGAAATCAGTAGTGTTGAGTCCAAGAACACCTAAAGTCTCATCTATGACTAGTACAAACAAATAACACCCAGTCAGGCTCCAGTATTTGTTTAACTTCCTCTCCTCTCTATTACAGGCAGTGACGCTTGGGTTTGCAGCCAATTTAGTAGAATTGCTTTTGCTTTCCGTATCGTCCCATTCACCCAAAAGAACTTGCTATAAAAGCAACATTTTTTAAAAAGGCATTTTTTTCTTTTCTATTCTGTAATCATTGATAAAAAATATGGATTTACTAGTTTCAGTAGTGTCTTAGATTTTTAATGTGGACACTCAAATTGAACAAAAGCAGTGTAACCTAAATTTTAATGACTTGATATGCTGGATGTGGAGAATGGTATTGGAGGTCTACAAAAAGAAGAAAAGTTAGTTTGTAGTGTTGATTTAAGTAACTTCCAGTGTCTTAGTGTTGATTGCATGACTCACAGAATCATTAGATAAAATATTTTGTAGTATATAAATAATGGCCCTTTACATTCTGAACTTGAATCCCACCAAAATCAACTTGTTACAAGCATTTTGTCTCATGAAAGCGGTTGTCTTTTTAATGGATAAGTAAATGTTGCCTTGGTTTTCAAAGAGGTAATAAGATTAACTTACCTGTAATATTCTAGGAATAAAATCATTTCCAGGTAGTAATGTTGATATGGAACTGATATTATCAATGTCCCAGATTCGGACAGTGCGGTCCTAACATTAGAATATAAGATGGTTATAAAAAAATAGTTTGGTATGGGAGTAATATGGACATGTAATATGAATATATGATTTGCATTCAGTTAAAATACATGTAACATGATATTGTTGGAAAATTAAAACAACACATCCTGGATAGATGAAAACACATCATATAGCAGGTAGGTGAAAATACATATAAAAATACATAAAGTGAATGGATGGTATGATTTGGGGGTAACAATCTATAATGTGAATATGTCATTCATTAGATAAAATATAAAGTTATTGTTTTTAGCCCCAGACCAACTTTGAATGAGCAGATCTATGATCAGCTCATTAGTCCCTACCAGAATACCTTTGATCTATGATCATAGGCATTCTCATAGGGATGACTATAACCCTTTCTTTTTCAGATACAGTGTATCTATGAGTGTCTTATCCAATGTATTCTTTAAGACAATAGAGTGTAATATGAAGGAGATTTGACTGCTATTTCCAGCAGGTTAAGTGATCTATAGAAGCTTCCTTGTTGGTTCAATACCCAGATAATATAAAACAAATGTATTATTAAAGAGTGTCAGTTTTCTATTATAAAGGGACAAAAAAAATTAATTGGATCTGTGATCAAGATACTTAATTCATAAATCGCCCTGTCCACCAAGTAACACAAAATTTTATTAAGCAACATCAGTATTGCAAAAGCTATTAGTGACTTTCATAGCTTATAAGACAATTTAACTCCTTCACTACGAGTCTGAAGAAACCACTCCAATACTTAAACCAGAAGGCCCCAATCATCTCCGGATTCTGCTTCTTGTTATAGATTTTGTGTTAAACTCTATACTAAATACATGACACCACAAAATGGATATCTTCCTTAACTATGAGCAATAGCAACCATTTCTGGAAAAGAACAGAAGAGATTGTCGAGATAGTAAAATTCCTGACTGAATTTAGTCAGCAATAAAATAACAAAATACATTGATGTATTACAAGAACATGAACTGTCTAACATGCTGATGGTCTTTTTAGGGGAACATAATGTAGAATATTTTTGTGTGTTCCACTGTCTAGATTTGTGAGCTTTAGTCTCATGTTGGTAACACTTATATTATGTATAGGGTCTGTAAGTGTTCAGAGCTGAAGTAATTTTCAACTTTAAAGAGCAAGACTAGCCTCTATAGATGTATGGTTGCAATGGAAGGTTATAAAAAGAATTCAATATTATAAATAAAATTATTAACAAAATAAATTTTTAAACTAAAGGTTTTCCAAGATCAAATTACATTTTTTTTTCTTTTTGCAAGCAGAAATAATATCAAAATTGATATATACAGGTTTAATTGTAGTTGGGAAGATAGAATATTAAGATATCAAGCTAAATGAAATATTTTAAAGGGTAAATAATCCATTTCCTTTTTGTTTAAGGAATTAAGGAAGTCCAGTCTAAATGAAGGTAACCACCCTCCACCTTTCCCACCACTCTGATGTAACTGTCTCTGCCCTCTTCTTCTTCCAGCTCACTTTTACTTTCACAATCTTTCTCAGACATTATACGGTGAAATAACATTTTGATAAGGTTTCTTACCCGAGAACAGGAAAGTATAGAACGCTGGGATTTACCAATATCAACACTATGAACCCAATTAATATGTTCCTGAAAGATAAAAGGGTTTTCATAGATTATTGCCACTCAAAATTTTAAAGATTAAATTAGAACCACCATTACCACTATGCAACAGCCCTCACCTTCAGGACACTGTAGCACTTCAAGTCAATTGGCAGATATGAGCTAATTATTATCCCCACCCCCACCCCCATCAAAAGGATCTTATCAGCTTTAAAGAATCAGCCTTCCACTGATTAACCAAAATGCAATATTCTCACAAACAAAGCTTCCACATTTGCTGCCAGCTTTACAACCAACTTCACATTAGATACATCTCTAGAACCATCTCTCTCCAGCTGTGTCTTTTACTGGAGTTTTCATCGCTATGGGCTTGGGCCAGCTGCACAGTTTTCCAGCCCACATGCAAGATATTTTTACAAGACACCGCTTGTATGGATGGCCATTGGCTCACAATGAGCTCATCCATCCTTTCACAGGTCTTTAGTCCTGCTAGCTTTCTACAATACTCTTCTCACTTGGCAAGCCAGGAAGAGGAGTCAGTTTAGTCACCCACCACCCTGCCATGAAATGGAGTGCTGAATTACATGGTACTAGTAGCAGGATTTTACTGATCTGATCTATATGAAGCTAATCAATATTTGCATATAAACAACAAGTGCAAAAGGGTCTCTGATCAATTCAAACCAAAAGGTCACCATTCCTGACAAAGTCCTTCCATTACTCTCAAAGTGGCCCAGAGCTAGATACTATCCCCAACGATTTCTTCAAGCTTTCCATCTCTTTCCAGGGATCTATTCCTATTTTGAAAACAAGCCCTGCCAACTATCAATCTATTGTTCTCACTTTGAACATCTCAAAGACAATGGAGTCATAAAACCAGATCTACTAGGGTCACGCTTTCTTATGTCACTCACCAGTGAGCTCTCCGCCCCAATAAATTTGGTGAAAACAATGTTCTGGCCCTAGACATTAGCAAGGAATTTGATTATGTCTAACATCCAAATCTTGAGGGAAGATTACCTTCTTAAAGATTCTATCTGTCTCTTGTCTCTTCGGCTTCCTCTCAAGTTACACTATTGCAGTGTGTGCTCATGGAGTTCTCTCTGACTCATACTCCATCAACTTTGGTATGCCCAATGGTTGGATTTTGTCCTTCACATTCTTCCTTAAATGCATCAAAACCTACTTTCCATTACGACTAACAACACCCTTTATTTCTCCCTAACTTACTGCCTTCAAGTGTTATCCACACGTAACCTTGACACTTTACACCAAATCTACAAAGGTTCCATAAACAGAGACCTTGAAAACACTTTACACTGGGGTCATGTTGAACTTGTCTCTTTCAACAACACAAGATAATCCCTCGCAGTACATATCAAGAAAACAATATCATACCTCAACCCTAAATACAAACAACATGCAACTAAAAACCTGAAATATACTGCAAATACTACTTTGCAAAGGTCATAGCTACAGTTCCATCTCCCTGACCAAACCAACAAAAAGTAATTAAATAAAATAAAAATAGCATTAAACTCATCATCATGATTATCATACCACTCCTACTATAACTACAATCACTAACATTACCGCACCCACCTAGTAGTATTATTATTATTATTATTATTATTATTATTATTATTATTATTATTATTATTATCATTATACCACTACTTCAGCTATCACTACAACAACTATCAACATAACTACACTCATCATTGCTGTCACCACCACCAACATTATCTTTACTATACTTCTTCCACTACTATTAATATAACCAATCATCTCTACTATGCCTCTAGTCATGGCTGTCATTATGATTATCTTCCCAGTCAACACTACCAATACTTCTATCATAAGCATTATCACTACCACTACCACAGGACATTAAGAGAATGGATACATGTCCAAAGTGTCACAATGCATCCCATAAAATTAATTACTGCTCAGTTGGTTGGAGGCTAACCAAGCCCTGCTCTTTAGTTTGTTGGAGGCATGCTACATCATCATCATTATCATCATCGTTTAACGTCCGCTTTCCATGCTAGCATGGGTTGGACGATTTGACTGAGGACTGGTGAACCAGGTGGTTACACCAGGCTCCAATCTGATCTGGCAGAGTTTCTACAGCTGGATGCCCTTTACATCTAGAATAATAAACCAGAGGGCCTAGTCTTTCAGTTGTCTACCTGTGATAATCAATCAGAAATGATTTAGGACTATACAACAAGAACAGCAACAATACTAACATTCCAATCAATATCATCCCCCCCCCCCCCATAATTATCATCAATATCATCATAAATGTATTTTTCAATTAGCTGTACACACACACACACACACACACAAATACACGAAGAGAATAATAAATTTAAAACTACTTACAGTTAATCTATATTGCTCCCTATTTTCAGTAAGATCCCACAAGATGATTAAATTGTCATAACCCCCTGTCACAAGCCATTTTCCTGTAAAAGACAAAATCTAGTAGCAGAGGTTGTTGGAACAAGATTCAGTTACAAAAATCACTGATAAGAAAATAAACATGATAGAATGCAAAGTTGTTTTGAAATACTAATGATGGTTAAAAAAACAAACAAACAAATTTGTAGAAGTTGTCTCTTGTAAAACTAGGCTTTTTTCTTATATTTTTCCATTTTTTTATTCTAAGAATTGAGAATAAGACATTCTTCATTACACTTTTCAAGTATCAGTGAAAGGAATCTCTTTTTAGCAGAAAACCTTAGCATAGGCTATAGCTTGAATACATGCCATATGCTGTCATGTACATACACACATGTCAGAATGGGATAAGGCGGTGAGCTGGCAGAAATGTTAGCATGCCGGGCGAAATGCTTAGTGGTATTTCGTCTGCCATTACGTTCTGAGTTCAAATTCCGCCGAGGTTGACTCTGCCTTTCATCCTTTCGGGGTCGATAAATTAAGTACCAGTTACTCACTGGGATTGATGTAATCGACTTAATCCCTTTGTCTGTCCTTGTTTTTCCCCTCTATGTTTAGCCCCTTGTGGGCAATAAAGAAATAAGAATGGGATAACAGGCTACAGTTGTTTGGATGCTGACACTTTGGTATTCAGCCTGTTTTGGCAATAGTACTTTTTGGAACTGGAGGCAAACACACACACAGAAATATTAAAACATCTGATGCCAAATAAGTCCATGTTGAATCAGCAATGTCAAACAAGTGACATCAAAATGGCTCTGCCAAAACATACTCCAAATATGTACATACAAGGATTCTCAATACAAATATACTACTCAAAGCAAACAATTGCTGATGGGGGAAGTTATGCTAAAAACCTATCCAATAGCACTAACAATACAAGTGACATGAAATCATAACAGGAAAGTATTGAAATCAAGCCACAGAATCATGTAACCTGGAACTTGACACATATATATACATTTGTATGCATTTCATAATCACTGTTATCATCCCCATTTAACATTTGCTTTCCATACCGGATGGGTTGGATTGTTCCACAGGAAATGGCAAGTCAAAAGTCTGCACCAATCCTTGCTGTCTGCCTTGGCATGTATGGCTGTTTGTGTGTGTGTGTGTGTGTGTGTGTGTGTGTGTGTGTG
>NC_068981.1:173298462-173306227 GCF_001194135.2 Octopus bimaculoides | reverse complement strand
TGTGTGTGTGTGTGTGTGTGTGTGTGTGTGTGTGTGTGTGTTGCTAGATCGCCTGTGCCTTATGTTCTTGAGCAAAACACTTCATCTCATGTTACTGTGGTCACTTTGACATCTGATGTGTGAAACAACATGCACTTGTACAGGCAATGTTGATTTGATAGAGGGAGTAAGCTAACATCATCATCATCAACCATACTGGCATTGGTTGGATGGCTTGACAGGAACTGGCAAGGCTAGGGGCCACACCAGGCTCCATAGTCTGTTTTGACTTGGTTTCTGCAGCTGGATGCCCTTCCTAGTGCCAACCACTCCACAAAGTGTATTGGGTGCTTTTCATGTGGCTCTGTCACATTCAATCCCTATAAACAAATCATCTGTGCAAGATGTTCAGCAAGAAGTTGCAGAACTGTCTTTCTCAAATTCGAGAGACTACCATTAATAACTAATCATCATCATCATCATCATTTAAAATCCTCCTCCCATGCTGACATGGGTTAGATTGTAGGTGCAGGCATGGCTGTGTGATTAGGAAACTTGCTTCCCTGCTACATGGTTTCAGGTTCAGTCCCACTGCATGGCAAGTGTCTTCTGTTATAACTTTGGACTGACTGAAACTTTTTGACTGAATTTGGTAGGCGGAAGCTATTGTCGTGTGCGTACATGTGTGTCTAAGTGCTTGTGCTTCCTATCATTAATAACTAATGTATGCATATATAAGTGCAGACATGGTTGTGGAGATGTAGTCATGGTTGTGTAGTTAACAAGTTAGCTTTGCAGTTTGCGTGGTTTCAGGTTCAGTCACAGTAAAGTGGCTAGTCTCTCCTACTATAGCCCTAGATTGACCAAAGCTTTATATGTGAATTTGGGAGACAGAAACTGGAAAGAAGTTTACAAAGGATTCACAGCAGAAGTAATGGGAAAAAGAGCAGCAGCAGTAGTTTTACAAACAATAATGCTGTGTAACACAATTTTTCTCCTTGGGTAACAACTTATGTCCTATTTGCTTACTCCTACAAAGTATGAAAAATGGCTAATATTTCCTTTAAACTTTACTTTTGTTGTGATATTTATTCAAATCCCAAAGAATCCTTCTCGACATATGGCTATGATGCTCCCCGACTACTCCTGCTCATCATCAGAGATGCACATATTGTCAGTCACTAAGGGACATGCTCAAGTGGTTAAGGTCAAGCAACTGACAAGTAAATCTGTAGTGCTGAGCAGAATATTTGCTATAATAATATTTTTGCTTCAGCAACTCAGCATTGAATCTGTCTGAAGTGTAATGGAAAATAGGTCAGTTTCAAAACATTGATGTCCAGGCTACAAAAGCAAAGTTTGAAGGGAATAGTAGTCATTTCCTTTGATTTCTAGATAGAAGCAAATAGGAAATACTGACTAAAGACAAAACAATTAAAATTTTGTTACACAGTATGATCAGTTCAGTTATAGTACAATGATAAAAGGTTTGGCTTATCAACTGAATCAAGTTGTATGTCTTGACAATGAATCAACCACATTTGATATTTGGTTGATTCATTGTTAGACATCAACTTTATTTTGACAAATAGATGGCTGCTACACAAGAATGTTAAGAATGGCTCTGAATGTTACATGGAGAGCTCATTTAACTAGCAACCAGCTTTATCAAGGTCTGCCCATGGTGACCAAGAAGATTCAGTAGAGAAGAATGAGAATTGCTGATCATTGCGTCAGGTACCCAGAAGAACCTGTGCATCAATTGGTCAGTTGAAAGAAGAAGAAACAGCAGAAAACATCTAACCTATGTGGACAACTTGCTTCAAAACAGTGGAATGGCAAATGTTGACGAATTAAGAACTTATATGGGAGACTATGATGGATGGTGTGCTTGTAAGAAATCAAAGAAGTGTCCAGGTAGACAGCCAAATTAATACAAACTAAAACTTGTTTTGACTGAAATTCAAAGTAAAAATCAACTTACCCTCTAGACCAAACACACAACAGCTAATGGAGCCTTCATGTCCATGTAATGAAGTTGGTCCTGTTGTTCTAAGAGAAGGAATTAAATTTGTTTATAGAAGAAATAAATCCTTCTGGAAGATGTTCTATCAATGGATGAGGATGAAATTGATGGCACAACACAATGTAATAGATATGATGTAAACAGTAGTAAGACAAACTGGTTGTTTTACAGAAATTGATTTGAAGATACTTGTATATTTACACACACACACACACACGAATTTACAGAGTCTTGAGAGAACGTAAAATAATTCTATCTTATATACATTGTCTAGAAATCTTTCATCATACATCTGTGGCCTCTTCAGCAACCCTTTCCATCCATGTGTGTCCTCCTGCTCTGCTTAATCCATTCTGAGTGGATTAAGCGGAGTAGGAGGACACACATGGATGGAAAGGGTTGCTTAAGAGGTCAATTCCTTTTTGGAATAGTGGGTCTCAAAGCACGTGAAGCTATAAATAAATCTTGGTTTCATATTTTGGCACATGGACAGCAGTTTCGAAGAAGGGGCTAAGTTAGTTACACGACCCCAGTGCTTGACTAGTTCTTATTTTATCAACCTTGAAAGGATGAAAGGCAAAGTCAACCTCGGTGGAATTTAAACTCAAACACGCAGATGGACAAAATGCCACTAAGCATTTTGCCTGGTGTGCTAATGGTTCTGCCAACTCACTACCTTACAAAAAGCTATACATAAATATTAACCCAATATTTACATGCTTTTATTTATAAACTAGCCTTGAAGCCACTCTTTGGGTGGCATTCATACTTGCTCCTGCTGAGGGCACCTTTGACGCCTTCAGCCCCACAACCAGGCCACTTCGCAGCCCTCTACCCTTGTGTGATGTAATGGACTAGGACACATTCATTGTATATGTCTCCTGGTATTAATTATCCAATACCCCATTCCAAACTCCCTACCCAACATATATCCACACATCCATACCCATACATTCAATACCTATACTTCACTCACACCCATACCTAAACCCCATGTCCCATTAACTTGTTGTTCATTCAATAAATTCCCGTAAATTGAATTTAAAATTTTATGTTCTTAATATGTGTCTTAATATATATTTACATAAATATCTTTCTGAATTGACGGGCACACATAGATATACATACACATATATACGACAGACTTCTTTTTAGTTTCTGTCAACCAAATCCACTCACAAGACTTAGTTCAGCCTGAGGCTATAGTAGAAGACACTTGCTCAAGGTACCACGCAGTGGGACTGAACTTGGAACCATGTGGTTGGCAAGTAAGATTCTTACCACACAGTCACTCCTGTGCCAAAAAAAATAAGGTTCTCATACACATGGGACTCAAACCCACAGCGCTTTGCTTTTGCAATAAGTGTGTTACCATTACACATATATATTATATCAATATATAAAAGTAAGACCCAGGGATCCAAGTGTAGGAAGCTTGTAAGCTTCAAGCAAGCTGTGCCAGGTATAGGAAATAAAAAGTGGAAAGTGTACAGTCAGAAACAATAACAATTTATTGGCATCAAAGGTTACACACTTTTTCCCATATCAAAGTTATGAGGAAATTTGATAAGCTAAAGTTTCTGTATAGCTCATGGTTGGCAACTAGAGTTGTAATGAATGTAAATAAAAATCCAAATTGAAGGAGTAGAATGGATAAAATCCAGGCTAAATATGCTCTTCCATTTTTCCCAAGCATCAAACCAATACACCTGCTTGTTGTTCTCTCACCTGTCTCTGTCTTTTGTTTTCTGTGCATTTGAACCATATATATATGAATATGTATGTTTATGTATATATGTATGTATATATACATATATATACTCTATTATTCAAGCTGCAAAATCATCACAAAATATCACAAAAACTGCTACTCAGAGTTTCATGTTCCCATTTGTCGGACAGTTTGGTATATATATGTATGTATATATATATATATATACGCATATATATATATATATATATATATATATATATATATATATATATATATATATATATATATGTGTGTGTGTGTGTGTGTGTGTGTGTGTGTGTGTTAAAAATGTGGAAGGCCGGTTTATGGGATTACCTTAGGTTTCCCATTCATAAAGGGTTTAGCTGTATGGCGTATCTTCAGATCCCAAAACCTGTTGGCCCAATTTCTTTTACTCCCCTCCTCTTATATATATATATATATATATATATATTTATGTGTATACAAACATATATAAAGGAGGACAGAATAGGGAGGAGGAAAAAAGAAGGGAAAACAAAGAAGAGATTAGGTGGGAGGAGGAGGAGGGGGAGGAGGAGGATTGCTCTAGTTAAACAGGTGATATTAGCTGGCTGAATCTAGATAGATAGCTTCTGTGTAAATTGGTTATATTTAGTGTAGGAAATTAGTTATTGGTGTTATGTTATTATTTTGGTGTCTTCAACCATGTCCATAAACACAGATGCAGGAAATGAGGTTTGCATAGAAATACATATACATAAATATATGCTATGCACTGCTATATAGTTTTTGTTAACTGAATTGCATTAGCAAGGCGAGTAAACTTAGGACTATAGTACCATGTATTTGATCAAGATAACATGTAGTGACATCAAACACACATACATAAACACACAAACACCCATATCATCATCATCACCACCACCACCATTACCCAACGTGTTTCCCATGCTGGCATAGGTTGGATGGTTTGATAAAAGCTAGCAAGCCAGAGAGCTGGACCAGGCTCCAATTGTCTGTTTTGACATGGTTTCTATGGCTGGATTCCCTTCATAGCACCAACCACTTTACAGAGTGTACTGGGTGCTTTTTTACATGATGCCACCATAGGTTACATGGCAGGCAGGTAGGTATATAGGTAGGTAGGTAGATATTATTAGGTATTTCGCAACAATCTCCTGTTCCTGGAGTGCAAATGAATAACCTTCAAAATGTGATGTGATGTAGCAGTCACAAGTCCAAGAGAAGCTATGCTTCAAGTCAATATTACTGTCTTCTTCATGTCTTCAGGAAATACACCCATGCATAGTCTTTTTGTAGTATACTGAACATTTCCATCCAGGTGTGTGTGTACAATATGTATGTATGTATGCTTGTATGCATGCATTTATAGAGAGAAAGAAAGTACAAAGAAAGGGGACGAGAGAGTGAGAAAGCAATTCTTTTATAATTTACAGGTAAATTTATTAACTCCCACTGTTTATTAGCACTGCCAATTCAAAAGAATATATAATCATGTTTGAGTGACATCTAACTCAGAACTTTTACACAGAAATTTATTATTATTTCGTCTGTTTTTGCTTACCTTTTGGAAGCATTTCATTTAGGGTCATTAAAAATAGGTTATGGGAAAGGGATTTTGCAGCAGAATGGATGTGGAGCTTGTAACTATAGCAACAGCAGCATAGCAACAATAGCGGCAGTAATGGTGGTATTGGTTTTAACAGTGGTGGTGCTAGTAGTAGCAGTGGTGGTGGTGGTGGTGGTAGCAGTAGCAGCAGTAGCAGTACACTTGGTTGGGGGAATGGTCAGTGGTTTTACTGTTAGTGGTAGTATTGATAGAAGCAATAGTGGTGGTGGTAGTTTTGATGGCTGGAGCAGTGATAGAGGCAACAGTGGGACGTGTAGAGAGGGTGAGGAGTAAATGTTTTAATAGCAACAACAGTATTGGTGATAGTAGAGATTGTGGTGGTTTATGGTGATTATGGTGGTAGCAACCAGCTGTGACCTGTGTGTGTGTGTGATATGATAGCAAGACTGGTGGTGACAGTCACATCAACAATGTTACAATTTCAGCAGCAGCTGTAGTAGTAGTAGTAGTAGTAGTAGTAGTATCAGACATGATATTGCAATAGTAGCAGAGCACAAGACATAGACATAGCAGTAGTTACAACAGCAATAGCAATCACAATAGCAATAATGATACAATCAGTAGCAGTAGAGCTAACAGCAATACAGACAATAGCAGTGATGGTAGCAAAGTCGGGCAGCTGCTGCCACTGCTGCCACTGCTGCTGCTGTTGCTGCTGCCACTGCCACTGTTGTTGTTTTTGTTGTATAACTCTTGGTTAGTCTTGTACAAACTTACCAAAAACATCTCAGCCATCGTTTTATTAAGCTATAAAGTATATCTAGGGTCACATTATCCAATGTGTCATTCCTTTTTAAGGTGTGACTTGGCTGCTATTTCAATTAGGTTAAGTGTCCCCTGTTGGTTAGATATTGGCAATGCTGTTAATAATTGTGGTAGCATTTTTAACAGTGGTAAAGTTGATGGTGATTGTGACAGCAGTGGCAGTGGTGGTTTTCATGAAAGCAATTTCTATTGTCTAGACATAAGGTAACCTTTTACAGAAAAGAGAACAAGAGCAAATGCGTTGAACCACTTCTATAAATTTACAAGTACCTATTTTATCAATGCTTATGGTTGTTCAGGGAGGCGCAATGACCCAGTGGTTAGGGCAGTGGACTCGCGGTCAGAGGATCGCGGTTTCAATTCCCAGACCGGGCGTTTTGAGTGTTTATTGAGCAAAAACACCGAAGCTTCACGTGGCTCCGGCAGGGGGTGGTGGCGACCCTTGTTGTACTCTTTCGCCCCAACTTTCTCTCACTCTTTCTTCCTGTTTTTTGAGTAACGCTGCGATGGACTGGCGTCTCGTTCAGCTGGGGGGAACACATACGCCATAGAAACCGGGAAACTGGGCCCATGAGCCTGGCTAGGCTTTGAAAGGGCGACGTTTTTTTATCGTTTTTATGGTTGTTCATCAAATTCAGTGATAATTATTTTTTAAAATTGAAGATCCTTTGATGACTGTATACCCTAATCTTCATTATGCAGCTGTGGTTGCAGACAAGGAATGTGGATGCTTAATAGGAGAAGCTAGGTATTAATCTTCATGCATGCCTCTTTTCTCACTTCCTCTGTTATAGCACAGTGTGTTGAATAGCACAGTGTTGGGTGTGCAGTTTGTATAGACCATACAGGATAGCCACTTTATATACATGTACTGTTTGTAGTTAAAGTGGAGTGATCAATTGAGAAACAACAGTGCAGCCAAAATCCATGGTATACCACTGAGTGTGTTTCACCGCCATATCTTCAATCCCTCTCCAACTATGAGAACACAAACTGAAAAGCTGGAAGTGTTGTCTTTCAATCTTGAAGAGTTGGTGATACCACTCTTCAAAGTGGTCTTCAGCTGTTCTTTGAACAACTTTTTTTGTTTTCCAGTCTTATAAACATATATCTCATTCTTGATAGGTACATTATTTTATCAATCCTGACAGGATAAAATACAAAGTTGACCTCAGCTGGTTTTGAATTCAATGTAAAGAGCCAGAACAGAAGCATTTTATCTGGTTTTCTAATGAATTTTCTATAATAAAAAAGTGGTGTTTATATCAATAGTACTAGAATCAAACCAGGCAATAATTTGATTTGATTCCAATAGTACTGAAATCAAAATACCAATAAACCGGTATTTATTTTATTGCCTTTGAAAGTATAAAGATAAAGTTTCACTACACAGAGAGTTGATTTCAGAACCTAAAGGGATACATCATCATCATCATCATCATCATCGTTTAACGTCCGCTTTCCATGCTAGCATGGGTTGGACGATTTGACTGAGGACTGGTGAAACCGGATGGCAACACCAGGCTCCAGTCTGATTTGGCAGAGTTTCTACAGCTGGATGCCCTTCCTAACGCCAACCACTCAGAGAGTGTAGTGGGTGTTTTTACGTGTCACCCGCACGAAAACGGCC
>NC_068981.1:173284834-173292276 GCF_001194135.2 Octopus bimaculoides | reverse complement strand
CAGAACAGAAGCATTTTATCTGGTTTTCTAATGAATTTTCTATAATAAAAAAGTGGTGTTTATATCAATAGTACTAGAATCAAACCAGGCAATAATTTGATTTGATTCCAATAGTACTGAAATCAAAATACCAATAAACCGGTATTTATTTTATCAACTTATGTGTCAGTGCACATAAAAAAAAAACATCCCTGCTGATGCCATGTATGAATCACCCATGTCAGTGTCACATATATAGTACCTGTGCCAATGCCACATGTAAAACACCTGTGCCAGTGCCATGTATAAAGTACCCATATTAGCACCATGTAAAAAGTACTCAGTACACTCTGTAAAGTGGTTGGTGTTAAGAAGGGCATTCAGCCGCAGAAACCATACCAAAACAGACAATTGGAGCCCAGGTATCTCTCCGGCTGGCCAGCTCCTGTCAAACCATCCAACCCATGCCAGCATGGAAAACGGATGTTAAATGATCAAGATGATGAGGGAAGGATGAAAGGCAAATTTGACCTTACAGGCACAAGGCCAAAATATTCTACCTGTTTTATGTTCAAACCAAACAGTTTGGATCTCTAGCGCTTATGGTACAACGTCATTCAAAAAATATACAATCACATCATCAAAATCTTGAAGGTAGCAAGATAATGCCTGATTAATTCAAAACAATGCCAATAAATAAAAATTGTAATACAATTTAATCTGAATGTTAAATACTGAGAAGCATTGAACTCAGTTCCTTACCATTTCTGCCACTCCATCACTCCACCATAGCACAACAATAAAGATTATTCTTTTTAATTTTTGGCACAGGGTCAGCAATTTTGAGGGGAGGGGGAAATCAATTATATTAACTCAGTGTTTGACTGGTATTTATTTTATTGTTCCTGAAAGCGAAGTTGACCTTGGTGGCATTTGAACTCAGAATGTAAAGCCAGAAAAAAATGCTGCTAAGGATTTCTCTGGAATGTCAATGATTCTGTCAGCTCACCACCTTAAACAATAATAATAGTTTCAAATTTTGGAACAAGGCCAGAAATTTCGGGAGAGGGGTAAGTCGATTACATCGTCCCCAGTGCTCAACTGGTACTTATTTTATTGACCCCAAAAGGATGAAAGGCAAAGTTGACCTCAGCGGGATTTCAACCTAGAACATAAAGCTTGAAAAAATGCTGCTAAGCATTTGTCCAGCATGCCAATGATTCTGTCAGCTTGCCACCTTAAACAATAATAATAATATGAGGCAAGTGAAATCGAAATCGAACTAAATTCAATGACTGGCACCCATGCCAATGTCGTCTCCTTCATTGGACACGAAACTTGGCGAAAGTGAAATCGTGATGGCACCTGTGCCCAGCGTCGTCTTCCTGGCACTTGTGCCGGTGGCACATGCAGAGACATTCAAGCGAGATCGTTGCCAGTGCTGCTGGACTGGCTCCTGTGCAGGTGGCACGTAAAATACACCATTTTGAGCGTGGCCGTTGCCAGTACCGCCTGACTGGCCTTCGTGCAGGTGGCACATAAAAGCATCCACTACACTCTCGGAGTGGTTGGCATTAGGAAGGGCATCCAGCTGTAGAAACTCTGCCAAATCAGATTGGAGCCTGGTGTAGCCATCTGGTTCACCAGTCCTCAGTCAAATCGTCCAACCCATGCTAGCATGGAAAGCGGACGTTAAACGATGATGATGAAGATGATGATGTTTCTAATGTAAACACAAGACCAGAAATTTAAGGATAGGGTGTTAGTTGATTAAATCACCTGCCTTGGAGACTTATAATATCTCAGTCTAGATAGATACATTATTTTATCAACCCTGGCAGAATAAAATATAAAGTTGACCTCAGCTGGTTTTGAATTCAATGTAAAGAGGCAGAACGAAAGCATCTTATCCAGCTTTTTGATGAATTTTCCATAATAAAGAAAGTAGTATTTATACCAATAGCACTGTCATTAGAAGTATAAGTAGTAGCAGCAACAGATGTAGTGTTAGCCACAGCACAGCACAATAGTAACAATAGTAGTAGCAATAAAAGAGATGGATGGCTATGGTGGTGTTGATATTATTCACTGCAGCAATAATAATAACAATGGGGGAGTTAGTAGCATCAGAAATATGAACAGTAGAAGCAGAGGTTTGTGTGTCAATATGAGTGGAAGCTGCATATTAGTTAGCAATATCACTGATATTTACAAGAACAGTAAATGTTAGAATTTCCCATGTGAGTATTCTCACTACTATTACTGAGCCACCAAGAAAGCTTCTACATGGTCATTCAATTTTCTAGAAACAACAACCAAATCTCTTTTAAATCACACCACAACAACTTGTATAAGGACAAGTTACATCGGCCCTATAAGCAGGTCATAGCTGGAATGCTTTAATCATTCATTGGTCTGCTCAGTTAAGACTGACCTGAGATTAAACAACAACACCAACATAACACCATCATCATCATCACTTCACTAAAATCCTATCCTATTATCATCGTTGTCATCATTATTATCATCTTCATCAGCAGCAGCATCAAGTGTCAAGTGTCTTGAATGATTGAGGATGCCTTGTGGTACTTGTTTCAGCTCTACATATGCTGAGATCTAATCTCACTGAGGTTACCTGTATCTTTCATCCATTTGACGGAAAGTGGGTGCTGATAAATAAAGTACCAGTTAAGGATGGTAGATTTGCAGAACTGTTAGAGAATCATACGACATGTGATGCAGTACCTGTTCTGGCTCTTTGCAGTTGTCAGCGGTGTTGGCAGCAGTAGTGTCATCATCATTGTTGCTGGTTGCAGTGGTAGCGACAGCAGTGGCTGCAGTAGTAGTGGAGGTGGCATCATTTTAATGTCCACTTTTCTATGCTTGCATGGGGCAGACAGTGATATTGGGTCAGATTTTCTACAGCTGGATGCCCTTCTTGTTGCCAACATTCACCTGTTTCCAAGCAAAGTAATGTTTTCCCATCACCAGACAATATCACAGAATATTGGAAATGAATGATACAGCTTGTATGATAGTGACACTTATTTACAACTATCACATGATGTCAAGACAAGGAGATACAAATATACATACACTCACTCATATACACACACACATATATTCACATATATAGATATACATATATATTTTAAGATTTTGCTTAGGCATAGCAATACTAATAACCTGCAGCCAGAACTCAATATACATAGGCTTCAGAATAAAGCATTGGATGAGTACAGAGTGTAATACGAATTAATCAAATGACAAGACAAGAATTACATAATCAACTTCATTAGCTAACATACACGTTAGCATGGGTGTATGTATGTATGTATGTATGTATGTTTAAAAGGCTCCAATGAAGCTATAAGATGATCCATAAGCACTCAGCTGTGAATGCACTGTTTCTTATAACTGAAACAGTTGTGAGCTAATGAAGTTGATTATGTGATTCCTGTTCCTTTGTCATTCAACTGAATGGATTTGGTTTATGGAAACTAGAAGAAGCCTGATGTCATCATCATCATCATCATCATCATCACCATCACCATCATCATCATATCATTTAATGTCTGCTTTCCATACTGGCATAGGTTGTACAGTTTGGCAGGAACTGCCAGCTCAAGAGCTGCCCACGTTCCAGTTGCCCATTTTGGCATGGATTCTACAGCTGGACACCCTTCCTAATACCAACCACTTCATACAGTGTACTGGGTGCTTTTGCATGACACCAACACAGGTGCCTTTATGTGGAATCGGCACGGACACTTTTATGTGACACCAGCATTGGCACTTTTACATGTCATCAGCACAGGTGCTTTTATGTGGCACCAGCATGGGCACTTTTATGTGGCACCAGCATCCGTAAGCTTTCAAGGGAAGAATCTCTCAGCTGAGAGAGGGACGTACGACATACTTGAATGTAGAGGCGGCCAGAGCTTTACTTATCTTGACATGTGTGTGTGTGCCACTGCATGGCACACTGGGCAAGTGTCTTCTACTATAGCCTTGGGGCCAAGCTAAATCTTGTGATTAGATTTGGGAGACAGAAACTGAAAGAAGCCCATCACATATATGGCACCCATGCCAACCTCTCCTTCATTGGACACTAAATTCTGCTTGCGAAGACCTGTTGGGGCAAGTGAAATCGAAATCGTAATTGAACCATATTCGATGACCGGCACCTGTGCCAGTAGAGCACTAACAGCACCATCCGAGCGTGATCATTGCCAGAGTAGCTGTCTGGCTTCCGTGCTAGTGGCCTGTAAATAGCACCATTTGAGCGTAATCGTTACCAGCGTCTCCTTACTGGCACATTAGAAAATCATTCGAACGAGGTTGTTGCCAGTGCCACTGGACTGGTTCCTGTGCAGGTGGCACATAAAAAACACCATTTTGAGCGTGGCCATTGCCAGTACCACGTGACTGGCATGTAAAAGCACCCACTACACTCTCGGAGTGGTTGGCATTAGGAAGGGCATCCAGCTGTAGAAACTCTGCCAGATCAGATTGGAGCCTGGTGCAGCCATCCGGTTCACCAGTCCTCAGTCAAATCGTCCAACCCATGCTAGCATGGAAAGCGGACATTAAACGATGATGATGATATATATATACGTATATCATCATCATCTCTCTCTCTCTATATATATATATGTATGTATGTATGCAGATGTGTCTGTGCTTTCTCCCCCACCATCACCACTTGTTAACCAGTATTGGTGTGTTTATGTCTCCATAACCTAGCAGTTTAGCAAAGGAGACCAATAGAATAAGTACTAGGCTTTAAAAATAAGTCCTGGGATCAATTTGTTAAACTAAAACCCTTCAGCATGGCCACAGTCCAATGACTGAAGCAAGTAAAAAAAATAAAGAATAAAAGAATATGAAAACTAAAATCAACATGTTTTGAAAATAGTCACCTGTATTTTCCTATTGCAATATCCCATATATTTACAATTTTGTCCCATCCACCAGTGACCAGGAAGTGGTCATTTAAAGTCAGTGCACAGCAAGAAACAATATTATTGTGTCCCCTGTCAAAAAGACATGAAATAGAAAATAAAACTGAGTCATAATGAAATGAAGAATAACACTTGAATTACTTGAATTTCTTCAGGTATTTCATAGGATTAGCCATTCAGTTGCTTTAATGTATTAATCCTCAGAAATATAAGCTGTTTTTAGCAACTTAGAAATTAGGCAGGTCAATTGAAAAAGAATCAGTTTCTTTCAGCAGAGTTGGTTAAGACAAATTGGTGCAGTTAGTATGTTGTTTAAATTACTATCCATGGCTTGGGAAAAGTTCACAGGAAGTAGGTTTCTCAAACATGTATAAGCATTTCAGAGGAAGAACTGAGTATGTTGTTTATGATAAATTTACTATCAAAACAATTTATTTTAGATTATACTTTTGAAATATTGTACTTACGTCAAAGTAAGTGTGGCTCTGTTTGTTCTCAAGTCAAAAACTGACACAGAACCATCAAATGATGTAGAAACTAATTTATCATCCTCTTGTGTGAACCTTAGACATGTCGAAGTTTTTTTGTGAAAATCTGTAAACGTCAAGAAAAATTGTATTTCTTTCTGCAAAGAATTATAGCAATCTTTCTTTAGACTAGCAGTGATTTGAAATGCAGAATTTGTTTTAGGTTTTAGAACACATATATAAAATAACACCTCCAGCTAGATCTGATATAGTAACCCTAATCAAACATTATATTTCTGTAGAAAAATAATCAAGATAAAAACTACATATAAAGTTATACCTTATTTTTATGTTTTGTAAAAGAGAGTACATGAATATTAACTTCATTATCATCAAGTTGAAGATACTTAATGCAGATATCATTCATAACTATTTAATTCTATTGAAACAACAAAATCAATATATAATTGCATATTCCTTATTATGCAATATTTTATCATTACTTTACATTATATACAATTAATTTTAAACATCCAGCACAAGCTTCAAACAACTCATCACCACTTTTATATCCTTGTCTTAGATATATAATATAACAAAGCAGTGGTATATATACAACGCACTATTATTACTATTAAACAAGACTCAACACTCTATGTTAAAGGCTCACAGTGAACTGCTATCAACACAAACTGCTCACAACCTGACAGTTGTCTATTTAATAGAAATGACTCACTCCACCTTTAGTCACAGTAGGGTGGTCAAAATCCTTCCACAGCAATTATATAGATGATAATCAGTAAATGTTTCTTCAGAATGGATTTTCATTATTTTAACACCATATAACTTTTTCAAACCTTTGCTTCCAGCAATATTCAGCTCTTTGAAACATTAAAGATTGTTTTATAACCAAGAAAACAAATCAATGGCATACATTCATTTACATGCTGTCAAATCCACTTAATCAACAAATATTTATTTTCTGTCCTATGCAATATTTTTCTATTTCTCCTAAGTTTATGACTGTCATCTTCTTGCTTCTTGAACCCTTTTGCATTTAAACCAGCCATATCCAACCCAAATATTCTACCTCCATTATGTTCAAACTTGTTAGATTCAGCCTCTCACACCTAGCTGACAATGTCATTCTTAAAATAAACAATCACATCATCAAAATCTCAAAGCTATGAGATAATGCATGATGAACTCAAAAGAATGTGAACAAATATGTATTACATTTGACAGAATATTCTGAATGATAAAGGGTTAAGTTATGTACAAGTAATATATTACCAGAATTAAGCATCTACAATGACACAGATTTCCTTTTGTTCTTATCATTGTTAATCCCAAGAATGTCTGGAACTCCAATATTTTCACAAATGAAATATCAAAGGACAAAAAGCAACACAAATCACTCACCACACTTGAGTGGTACAGGTAAGGGAGGCTGATGAACCAGTTCAAAGCCACAGTCATGCACAGTAGCTATTGAAACCAAGGATTTGTGGGCTGTTGTATTGACCTGATGAAACAAGACAGGTTTCATCAGTTTCCTTGTGTATTTGCTCTTGATATCCAATCATAATTGTCTCAGCAAGTCAGCGTAGTACTCTCCAAACCTAAGGCCTTTTGCAGCCCCAAAAACTAGGGTCTTCACCTTTTCTGCAGATGAAATGACCTTGGCCTTCTTTGGAGCAGGTGAGGAGGGGTGTTTCCTCTGCATGGTTTGTCTCTTTGTCTCTGGTTCAAAGTGATGAAACCAACACTCATCCTGGGTTAGGAAACATTCAAGGAAACTAACTGGATCTGCCAGAAAGAGTGTCAGATGTGATCGGACTGGTGCACTTTTGCTCAAGTTAACTGTGAGAATGGCATCTAGCTGTAAAATCTATGGCTCTAATGGAAACCATCTTGTCCATGCTATAATAGTAAAATGGATGTAAAACAAAAAAACATTCACTTTGATGAAGAGTAAGTGAAAAACAAACTTTGTTTTTAATATATTTTAACATACTGCATTACCTTGCAG
>NC_068981.1:173274425-173284474 GCF_001194135.2 Octopus bimaculoides | reverse complement strand
ATTAAAAGATGTAGTTTTTATCAAGTAAAAAAATAATATTACAATAATGGAATTAGGTGCTGTTTGAATATCTGTCTCTATTGCTGCTATTTCCATAACTATTACTGATGCCATTGTGGAGGCGCAATGGCCCAGCGGTAAGGGCAGCGGACTCGTGGTCATAGGATCGCGGTTTTCGATTCCCAGACCGGGCGTTGTGAGTGTTTATTGAGCGAAAACACCTGAAAGCTCCACAAGGCTCCGGCAGGGGATGGTGGCGAATCCTGCTGTACTATTTCACCACAACTTTCTCTCACTCTTACTTCCTCTTTCTGTTGTGCCTGTAGTTCAAAGGGTCAGCCTTGTCACAGTGTCACGCTGAATATCCCCGAGAACTATGTTAAGGGTACACATGTCTGTGGACTGCTTAGCCATTTGCACGTTAATTTCACGAGCAGGCTGTTCCATTGATCGGATTAACTGGAACCCTCGACGTCGTAAGCGACGGAATGCCAACACACACACAACACTAATGCCATTAAAACAAATGCTGGTGTCTATGTATGAAGTATACTTAGAAGAACAGAGAGAGAAAAAATGCTACTGTCAATGATGCTAATTTTCTTGCTAACCATGGAGTATATCTTTGTTTGCTTTTTGTTACTGTTGTTTCCTCAGTGAGTAGGGTCTTTTCGACTGATACTTAAGGCACATGGGGGAAAGGCAAAGATATAACAACTTCTCATTTTCATTCATCATCCAAAACTTATGTTTCTTGATCCTGTGTTTATGATTATACATTAGTTCTGATATTCTTACTATTCCAAATTCATATAATACAATGGTTAAGCGACTGTAACCAGTTTTGCAGATAACTCATGCTATTTGTTTTTCTGAAATATCATCAAATATCACCATAGGCATAATCATGGCTGCGTGGTAAGAAGCTTGCTTCCCAACAACATGGTTCAGGGTTCAGTCCCACTGCGTAACACCTTGGGCAAGTGTCTTCTACTATAGCCTCAGGCCAACCAAAACCTTGTATTTGGCAGATGGAAACTGAAAGAAAACTATTGTGTGTGTGTGTGTGTGTGTGTGTGTGTGTCTTTCTCTCTCTCTCTCTCTCTCTCTTTCTCTGAGTTTGTCAGCTGACCACCACTTGACAACCAGTGCAGGTGTGTTTATGTTCCTGTAACTTATCAGTTCAGCAAAAGAGACTGACAGAATAAGTACCAGTCTTAAAAAAAAAAATACGTACTAGGGTTGAAACATTCAATTAAAACCACTTCAAGGCAGTGTCCCAGCATGACTGCAGTCAAATGATTGAAACAAGTAAAAGACAAAAATAAATACAAAAAACAAACAAACAAGTCAATCTGCATGTGCAGTGACTCCAAATGCTGCATACATACACACAAACATGCAAAAATACCCTGTTGATGTTGGTGAAATTTCAATGAAGGAACATTGGATCCAGTTCTTTATTGGCAAAAAATCTGAAATAAAATTGAATAATGACATACATACATACATATACATCCATACATACATACATATATACATACATACATACCACACCATACATACCACACCATACATAATAGTGCATAAAGACAACAATAAGATACAAACTATCATTCGTTTTTGTTCCATATCCCAGTAGAGAACCCGTTTGTCATCGCCACAATTAACAAACCTAAAAACAAAGAAAATGCTGATATTTAATTAAAGTCAATTGAGATGCATTTTAGATAAACTTAATATAAATCGCATAAAACTGACATTTATAACATCTACATATAAACTTTAGTTAAGTGTACTTCACTATCAACTAACTCCTAGATTATTAGTTCAAGATCTCTAAGTTGTGTTTAAAATAAGTGTGCAACACAGTTTTAAGAATATGAATGATTTTTCACAGGAAATAATCTCAAAAACATATTAGGATTGGTCCACTTAATGTCATTAGGCAAATGACAAATAAATCCCCTTCATTAGTATGCTGGACAACCACATGCAGCATTTTCTAAAAGACCTGACTCTTATTTTGAAGTGCACTGAATTTAACATATTAGGTCATCCCATAAATAATGCGTTTTTTTCAATTGCATGAACTAAAAGTCGGAGGGGGATGGAATAAACTACCTGCATCAACTTGCTATAAATGCAGGTAGTAATTTTACCTTGTGCTTATTCTTAGTGCAAGTTTTGAAGAGTGCAGTTGAATTTTAACAGTTATTTTTACAAAGCTATAAACGAGCATATTCAGCATATTTTGCTTTATGTGTTCAATAAAGGCAACAACGCAACAGAAGGTAGGTGTTCTACCTTCACACTTACACCAATCTTTATCAACCATACTTCCAAGTGCATCAATTACTATTGGTATCACAGCTACTCTCTTCATTGACCACATTATTATTATTATTATTATTATTAAGGTGACAAGCTGGCAGATTTGTTGGTACATTGAGTAAAATGCTTAGCAGCATTTTGTCTATCTTAACTTTCTATCATATCATTTCAATGTCCTTTCAAGACTGTACTTCTCACACACTCTCCAATGAACATACTTAGCTACATTATCATGCATCTTTTTGTATTCCTTTTGAGCCAATTTGCTACACTCACTCACAATATGTAAAACTGTTTCATTTTTGATACCACATATCCTACAAGGGGGAAATTCAATACTCTTCTCTATTTGGAACTTGGTGTAATTAGTTCTCAAAGCTTGTTCTTGAGCACTGCAAATTAATGTCTCAGTGCATCCTTTCAGAACATTTTTCCTTAGCCACCTTTAGGTGTTGGTCATGTCTTTCAATTTCCAGTTGTTGAATCTTTGCTCTCTTTGTTTCTTAAATTCTTTTGGGCATGTCACACTTTCACTCGGTATCATATTGCTATTTTTAACAGCAACAACCAAAGGTTCAGACTGCTGTTTGACATACCATCCCAGACTGTTTTCCTCATTGATAACACAGATTTTACATCTTATGAGACCTCTTTGCCCCTTGTTTACAGTCTATTGACATTGCTTTTAGGGTGTAATTCCTTGGTCATTGTCATCACTTTCCTCCATTTCCTCAAGCTTGTTCTTTGTCCATCTAACAACACCTGTGCCATATTGCATTAAAGGGATAACCCATGTATCAATTGCACTGATCCTGTTCTTTACATTGAGTCTACTCTTCATAGTTAACCTGATCTCCAGCCACCATAACCATGCACTTACCAAGTGTGTAAACTTCTCCAACCACTTTAACCCAGCAAGACAACCTGTCCTAATGGTGTTCCTTTCATCACTCCAGAGTTACTGCAGTCCTTAATAAACTTTTCGATCTTTCTCTACAGTTTATGGAAGCACATGTCAGTGTATCACTTTCTGAAGTGGAGCAACACTCTAACCATACTAACCAGTAATTTATTGCCCTTTCAACATTACAAAAGTGTATGGAAACAGTCAATAAAGACTACCACCTTTATCATTATAAATCTTTCTCCTTTCTCAGTGACTGCAAATATGGTTTCCAAATTCTCTTTTGTCACATATCATTAGCCTTTCATTCTTGATGAAAGCAATATTATAACTCTTGATATCAGCCAAACCTTAACTATGTCCAACCTAAGAACCATCTGGCTGAGTTTCTTACTGATGCACTACTCCATTCAACTCTCATTTCTTCAACAGTAAATTTCCTGCTAGACTTCTTTATTGCATAATATATCAACTTTGATGTTTCCTAGGTTTCAGTTATGACTCCAACACTTTTCATTTGATCATTAATGACCTTAATGCTAGCATTTCTAAAAACACACATGTTCTTAAGCAAATTACACCTCCATTCACTTCTTAATTTTTCACATACAGTTATCCTCCAAACATAACCTAGACACACCACTCTATATGTTGATTCCATGAACAGGGTTAGGGACCTTAGAACAATCTTTAATAGAAGTATTGTCATTTTCTATAGTACCAATACACAAGTACTATACTATCAAAGAAATAGTATTTCCTTACATACTTCTTATGCATGAACAGCATACAACTAAAACTCTCTATGTCTCTACAAAAGATATGCCTTACAATAATTACAAGATAAAATTGCATTTAAAGAATAGGTTTCTCTCCAAGGCTAGAAAATACTTCAGTCCTTGAGAGAAAGATCTATCTTCATTGAGATTGCAGAATTCTACAAATATAATGTCTCAGTTGCACTTTGAAAGGCAAGAGCAAAGTTAGCATCTATGAAGGTTGGGACACTTGAGTAATTTCACTATAAGGCAATGCTCTATGGGGGAACTTCCACAATCAGAAGTTACAATATATTTCTGCAGTCTAATATCAATTATTCAGAAAATTGAATGTAACTTACTCGCAATTGTTAGAGTTAACATGGGCCTTTCGTATAGCTTTGGATTTTTCATAATGAAATGTTTCAATACATTTACTTGTTGTAGGGTTCCAAAGTTTGGTTGTTTTGTCATCTGAGCAACTGAGTATAAGTCTATCCTCATTCAAGAATTGGCAGTAATTCACAGATAATCGGTGTCCTTTAATAATTCTGGAGTTAATCTGAAGTAAAATAATTTTACAGTTTTAAAAGCTGATATTGCATACATTTTCTTTCAACAATCTGTATTCATTTTTTCCATGCTAGCAAGGTTTACCTGCTCCTTAATGTAGAAATATGTTCACAAAACACTTCTCAAACATTACAGTTGGATATCTTTCATAGCTACTATCAGTCAACCAGAAATTAGAGTAATAACTATTTTCCACACAAGCAAGATGAGTTAAATAGAATATGTCTTATCTAAAGGGAAATCTAACTATTCTACTTCACATAACCATTCTCAAGCTAAAAAAAAAAAAACGTATCAAATACAACATATGAAAGTAAAATATAAAAACTCACATGACATTATGTATTAGTAAAGAAATAGTCTGACTAGTGTCATCTTAAGGTATGGGTATGCTAGGAAATTGCCCAGAGGATCATGTGTCTAGAGGCCCAGTGTTAATTTATGTATGTTGTGCCATGCTGTCAATACTATACAATACTATAAGGGTAAACTACAAATACTATGCTGCTGGTAAAAATATTTGTTAATCATGCACATACATTCATACAGAGTTCAAAGTGAAAGACTTTTTTTAAAGTTTATGTTGATGTAAACGATCTCCCCAAATAACTATGTATTATTTAATAAACACAATATATGTTTTTATGTGCTGCTATTAGCTTCATGTGCTGAGAACATGCCAAACAATGTTTTTTAAAACATCTGGAGTCCTAGCACAATCATCTGACACTGCCCGCATGGCATAACGAACTAGAAATGGGATGAGAGAAAAAGCGAGAAGGAAGTATATATAAAAGGTGGAAGGTTGAAAAATCAGAAAATGGAAAAGAAATTAGAAAGAAGCAAAAGTTGGAATTAGAGTTATTTCTAAATTCAGTTTTTCTGGTTTTTCAACCTTCCATTTTTATATATACTTCCTTCTTGCTTTTCTCTCATTCCAGTTTTAGTTTATTATGCCATGTGGGCAGTATCTGATGATTGGGCTAGGACACCAGATGTGTTAAAAAACACTGTTTGGCATGTTCACAGCACATAAAAACATATATTACATTTATAAAATAAATATTTATCTCTCACCAGATCGAGTACTTTTTATGTTGATTTTACCATCATAGAACAATACACTATATATATATATGAGGGTGTACTGTAAAGTTCCTGACTTTGGATAAAAGAAAATACAGGAGGATCAGTTATGATTTTATTCAAAATATTGCCTTCTCAGATTCACACACTTATTACAGCAGTCCTTCAGTTTTTCTAAGCTCTGTAAAAAAACTTGGTAGGTAGTGCTTCTAGCCAGGCCTTTGGCAATACCCTTAAAGCCAAGAACTTTTCAGCACTCCCTTGTACATACATATATATAGTCTATTTTGTGAAGTGTGTTGCATTGAGTCGACAAACTTGTACTTAAAATCCTCCTGACTGCTCTTCAGAGACACAAACGTTATTCTGGATGATTTTTGCCACCTAAACACTTCGCTTGGTTCAAAATTATGCTGCTTTTCATTTTAATGTGCAAGTAGCTTGAGTGGAAACATTTCAAGCATACAAAAGAGATTAAATACATGTTTGCTGGTACATATTTTACACATTATGGAAACCACTTTCTGGACTTTGTCCTCCAAGAATTGGGCTCAATGCTTGCCATTGTAGCTGATGTACTGAACTTTGTTTCCCAATGTGCCATTCTTCTGAAAGAGTCACCAAAAAGAAAAGTTGTGCAATGGACAAGACTTTGTGGTGAGAAGGTCATGTTGCAAGCCGTGTATCCAACTCAGTGCATTAGAGCAACAGCACTAAAACAGATGGAAAGCAACTATAAGAAGATTAAGGATTTCTTGCTGGAGTGTCTGAATCATACATCACTATGAGAAACAACAAAGGCTACTGTCAAATGACTACTGAAACAATCTGGCAAAGCTTCCACTTTGTTCAGTATTAAGGTGGCTGGGTATGTATTTAGAATATGTGAATCTGTGGCAAGTAGCTTACAGCATCCAGGCACAACAGTTGGTGACTGCTTGAAGCTGGTCAAGAAGTTGAAGAACTCTCTTTTAAAAATGAGAAATAAGAAAGTTTTTGAAAACTATTTTCAGCGAAATGTCCTCTGCTGATTTTGTTAAAATGCTGAACACGTTTTGTTCCAAGAATACACCACTGCATTTCAGACATACAACTACTGAAGAAGGTGCTCTCCCTGTTATCAATGACTGGTACTGGCAATTTTTCAGCATCACTGATGTCGTTGAAAATTAATTGAATTGCTGCTTTTAGCAAGAGAGAATGCACATATGCTCTGAGCGAGAGTATTTGTAGTTATCGGCAGTCAGCTCTGGGACGTTTCAGCTTGAAAATGCATACCTGCCTTCTTTTTATTTGCCCTCACTGTCATCACAAATCAAACTCCTTACTGGTCTGTGGACAGAAAAAGAAATTTTGTCCAAATAATTGCATGACATTGTCGAAAAATGGAGAGCATTTGATGCTGTTATTCATTCTAGCAAGTGCTGGTGCTAACGCAGCTTATTCTGTCTTGTACATATGGAAAAGTGCTTCAAATCATTCCAAAAAATTTTCTATTCTCATTTTGGCAATGAAACTTTCCATGGGGATGTGCAAAGCATTTCATTGCACAAGTTTTTATGCACATGCATTATGGCACAGTGTGTTAGACTATTTACATTTAGTTTGTCATGTTTATATACATGTCAAAATAGTGTTGAAAAATTATTTTTCTAAAACTTTTTTGATAGAATATTCAATGTGTAAATAAACAATTGTTTTTCATTTTCAGATCCTGTTTTCTTTACCCATCGTTATAGCTACTAATAAAAGAAAAGTAGATGCGGACCGTCGTCTTTTCAATGCAAAATGGGGAGAAAAGTACTTCTTTGTGGAAACAAACAACTGAAAAGCTAGTTGCATGATATATAAAGGAAATGTTGCTGTTTTGAAAGAGTACAATCTTTGGCGTCACTATGAAACAAAACGTCTGTCAACATACTTGAAGTTTTCTGGAAAGTTGTGTTCTGAAAAATTTGAGTTAATGAAACGTAGTTCAGAAACTCAAAGGAATCTCTTCATGAGAATGTTTGCTGAAAATGAATGTCACTTGTACAAGTTACAAAATAGTGCATAAGATGGCAGAAGGAGGAAAACTGTTTACTGACAGCAACTTCATCAAAGAGTGTATGATAGAAGCAGCAAATGACTTGTATCCTGAGAAAGCCGCTTTGTTTGAAAGCAAGTTCAGTTGTGCAGAGAACAGAAGAACTTGGAGAGAACATAGTGCTACAGATATGTGAGAAAACTAGGAAATTCTTGTGGTATTCTCTGATGCTGGACGAGTCTACTGATCTCTCGAGTGCATCATAATTTTTTGTGCTCATTCAAGGTGTTAATTTCGACTTTCAGCTCACAGAAGAGTTGGCATCCATTTGCAGCATGCATAAAACAACAACTGGGGAAGACATTTTCATGGAAGTGCAGAAAACTTTGCAAGGCTATAACCTTCAGTGTAATCAGCTTCGAAATGTTACAGTTGATGGAGGAAAAAAACATGGCTGGAGTGAGGTGGAGCAGTTCAGGACTAAGTTGTAAGATCTTCAACTCTCGGGTGCTCTGTTTATATACTGCATTATACATCAGCAAACACTCTGTGGAAAAGACTTAAACATTTCTTGCATACTGAAACCAATTGTTTCTGTGGTTAACTCCATTCAGGGTCATGCACTTAATCACCGCCAGTTCCAGGCTTTTCTTGAAGAAATTGTTTCTCAGTTCTGTGACTTGCTTTATCACACAGCAGTGAGGTGGCTCAGCTGCGGTAAAGTCCTGTTTCATTTTTATAAGCCCCAAAGAGAAATAGATCCTACCTGTCAAAGTTGTCATTTATGATTGACATCACATTCCACACGAATGAATTGAACTTGAAACTTCAGGGAAAGGATAACCTCATCTGTAATCTGTACAGAATCATCAAAGGATTTCAGAGAAAGCTTTCATTGTTTGAAGCACAACTGGAATGAGGAAATTGCTTTCATTTTCAGTGTTACGTCTGTGAGCAAACATTTTCAAAAATTAAGTATGTGAAGTCAGTACATCGAACAAGGTTGACTGACGAACATCTGAAAACAATTCTCTTGGTTGGATGAAGCAATTCCAAAGCAAATATTGATGATATTTTAAAATCTAAACACCAGTTTCACAAATCTCACTAACCTTTATTGCTGCTTAGCTTCTCAGATTAGGATATGTGCATACTGGGTGTGATATAATTATCTTATTGCTAACGTCCCCTCCTTTGATAACTTTTTGGTAAATAAATATGTTGGAAGTCTTTATTTTTTGTATTCACTATATTGTATTGAGAAAAATGTTAATGTTGACTGTGCTTGTCATTCTCTCAGTTATCTGGCCGGCAGTGAAAAAAGTTTGGTGATCCTTGATTTACAGTCTGAAAGGTATTTGTAGAAGAATAAACAAAAAAAAACAAAACATTTTTCTGTAATTTATGAAGAAGCAAAGCCAACTTGTGTGTGGGAATTTTTCGAAACTTCCGTCCCAACCATCGATATAATCTCTGAAGCATATTTATAGAAAATTTTTATTTACAAATATCCTTAATTTTTAAACTTTTGAGGAGAAAAGAAGGGAGGCACGTCTGTGTAGGTATACTCTTTTACTTGTTTCAGTCATTTGACTGTGGCCACACTGGAGTACCGCCTTTAGTCGAGTAAATCAACCCCAGGACTTATTCTTTGTAAGTCTAGTACTTATTCTATTGGTCTCTTTTGCTGAACCGCTAAGTTACGGGGACGTAAACACACCATCATCGGTTGTCAAGCGATGTTGAGGGGACAAACACAGACACACAAACATACACATATATACGACGGGCTTCTTTCAGTTTCTATCTACCAAATTCAGTCACAAGGCTTTGGTTGGCCCAAGGCTATAGTAGAAGACACTTGCCCAAGGTGCTACGCAGTGGGAATGAACCCAGAACCATGTGGTTGGTAAGCAAGCGACTTACCACACAGCCACTCCTGAGGTATGTCAAATTTTTTTTTCAAGGTACAAACTAGTACTGGTTTTCTTTGAGATGACTTTGAACATCTAAAAATGCATCTCGCATGTGTATAGAATTATAACTGAAGACATTACAGCTGTATCTAGTTAATGGTAATTGGATCTTTATGATTTGACGGGCAACACTTGTTTTCTTAACGAAACACTTTCAAACTTGGGACACTAGTAGAATGTGTCATATAAAACAACTTCTTCTCTTAACCTTCTTAACAAAAAACTGTACATCGCAAGTTATTTCATGTTAAAGTTGTCGTATTTCTGTAACTTCAACCAATCACTGACGTCTATTCAGCTGAATACAGTTAGTGCTGTTCGGTGTCAAGTGTGTTATTTCCTGTTTAATTATATTATTATTCCCTAGTAAGGGTTTAGGGTTTTAGGGTTAG
>NC_068981.1:173272957-173273989 GCF_001194135.2 Octopus bimaculoides | reverse complement strand
AAAACACTACATTAAAAAAATGTTGCCAAAAATGTTGTCAAATCATAAAGATAATGGTACTTTTACAATTTGAAAAGTCTTTCTTCCAGGTTATGAAAACAAAAAAAAAACTATATTACAGATAAACGAAAGGTCTACATTGGCAAAATAATCGGGCCTTTGTGATTTGACGGGCAACATTTTTTTATGTAGTGTTTTTGGTACCGAAACACTTTCAAACTTCGTATACTTGTATATTTTGTGGTATAGAACAGATAAAAAATTTTGTATTCGAAGTTATTTCACGTTAAAAATTGTCTTATTTCGATAATTTCAACTAATCACTGACGTCTATTCAGTTGAATACAGTTAGTGCTGTGCAAGTGATTATCACTTGATAAAAATTGAAGAATTTAAGTAAGTTCGTTGGAATTGAGAAACGTATTACTATGTTTTTTTTTCCAAATACAGCGTATCTAAAATTACACAATCCAATGTGTTCTTTCGCCCCTCCCCCGAAACGTAATCTGCTATGCTTAAAACATGTGCATCTAAAGATATTACGGGATTTGGCGCTTTAGAATGAGATTCGGCCGATATTTCTAGCAAGTCGAGCGACCACAGGTTCGGAAATGAAATATCTTTAGGTAGCAATGACTAAAGTTTGAAGGGTGTGTGTGTGTGTGAGTGAATGAGTTAAAGAGAGAGACAGAAAGACTGACAAAGTAAAATAGGGAGACAGGTAACCAGACATTACACTAAAATGGGGACATGCGAAGAGGCGTGGAATCGAAAGAAGTTATCACCAAACAGTAAAAGGAGTGTCATTACAAGGTAGATTAAAGACAACGAAATACGGAGTTTATGATTCTAAAAAAAAAAAATTGTTTGTAAAATTTCAATTTTTCATTAAAAAAAAAAATACCCCAACCCTCCTCCCGATTCTACGGCCTTGGTCTTCAAGCAAGCTATCCACATTCTAGAAACTGCGATAACATAATGAAAGAAATATGTAATCACTCTACTCACCTTTCTGCAAAGATTTCTTTCAGA
>NC_068981.1:173256465-173272068 GCF_001194135.2 Octopus bimaculoides | reverse complement strand
AATCCGGAAGAAATGAGGGGAGGGGGGATTGAAATTTTGAAAATTTTTTTTCAGAATCGGAATCTCCCTAGCCTAAAACGCGGGATTCCGTAAAAAAAAAAAGTGGGGGCGGGTTCCGTTTACATCTCTGCCATGTGCGCCCTTAATCTATTAAATTATATTACAAGCATAACCTCAACTTACATAGTTTCAAGTTACGTAGGTTAACGAAAGAACACCACGTATTTTTCGACTTACGTTTTTTTTTGTTTTTTTTTGAAGAAATTAATAGGAAAATAAACTTTAACTTCAGTCGATACCGTCGATTTATCCGACTTTAACGTTTCGGTGAACATATTTATAAAACAAAACGCCTAAAAACCAATACTTTAGTGGAAACCAAATAAAATACATGTGAAAATATAAAATATGTATAAACCACTTATAAAAACAGATATGAGCTAATGATTTCTTTTTAATGCTTTTTTTTAAATATTGTTTATTGAGTTTTTTTTAGTTGAGTCGCATGTCATGGATCATGGAACCAATTAAGTTGAGGTATGCCTGAACTAAACTAAAATCTTGATTCTATGTAACTCAAGCAAGAAACAGTATCTACAATCTGACCTGAGTATTTAATGGTTTCTCGTGTGGAACGACTTTTGGATAGTGTTCCGTTACAATCTTACTCCGACGAATAGCTTCGAGATCGCCGACAACGAGTTCCATGCTGGAGTTTCTTTGTATCAAACCTCTGAACCCTCGTTGCTATGACAGTAAACCGGAAGTCGATGACACGAATGTCTTCATTGTCATGAACGAGCCAACTTGAGAGCACATAGTTGCTAGGTCTGCTAGAAATAGTAGTCAAATCTCCATGAATTCACACCTTACCTTCTTTAAAAAGAATACATTAAACAATGGCATAGATTGCTTAAAATGATGGAGGTTTTTGGTTGGAATCCTTTTGGCTTGATGAGGCTGACCTGGAACCGAAAAAGAAATTTTATAATCTAAAAGACCCGACCTGATAAAATTAAGAGATGTCATTCAAGTAACACGCTGGTCATATAACGAGTAAAGACACCTTGAATGGGCAGAATTAATCACTGCAGTGGGTATACGACGATGACAGCAAACAATACAAATTCCGTCATCAGATTTTCACTAAACTTACCTGCACCGACAATTTCAGTTCAACGAAATTTACATCGGTTAGCTGCTACCATATTTGTATTTACTATTTACTATGAAGAACGCTCTCTTGAGGTATTTTAACTCAGCTGTATTGCAGATATTCATAACAAAAACATAGACACGAAGACACGCACGCACACATACTGGGTTATGCCATAAATAATGCGGTTTTTTTCAATTGCATGAACTAAAAGTAGGAAGGGGACGGGATAAACTACCTGTATCAACTTGCTATAAAAGCAGGTAGTAATTTTACCTTGTGCTTATTCTTAGTGCAGTTCGATTTTAACAGTTATTTTTACGAAGCTATAATGGAAGTGACAAAGGAGCATATTTGATATATTTTGCTTTATGAGTTCAATAAAGACAACAACATAACCGAAAGTGCAAGGAATATTAATGCGGTGTATGGGGATCAGACAATAAGTGTAAACCAGCGTCAACGATAGTCCCAGAAATTCCAAGCCAGACTAGAAGACAAACCTCATCCTGGAAGATCTGTAGAGCTCAACGAGGACGTCCTGCAAACTCTGGTGGAACAAAATCCCATCATAGCTGTTGAGGAACTAGCAGAGAATCTGAGATTTGGTCATTCAACCTTTCATTGACACCTGCATGCCATCAGAAAAGTCAGCAAATTAGGTCAGTGGGTTCCTCACAAACTTTCCGAGTCTAATCACATGCATAGAGTGAAAGTGTGCTCTTCTTTGCTGTAACGTCTTGCAAATTAACCTTTTTTGGACTGAATAGTGACTGGTGACGAGAAATGAGTTCTCTATAAAAATGTCAAGTGCCAAAGACTGTGGGTAGGGAAAGGAGAAACACTGGCACCCCAGGCTAAAGAAGGTTTTCACCCACATAAAGTGTTGTTATCTGTTTGGTGAGATATGAAAGGTTTAGTTCACTTTGAACTTTTAAACCCTAATCAAACAATAACAAAGGAGATCTACTGCAAGCAGCTTGAGCGGCATAAGTTAACACTAGCAGAAAAGCGACCATCTTTGGTTTTAATACAATGCTTGGCCACATATAGTGAGGATGACATTCCAAAGATCGGAGCAGTTTGAATAGGAAACGATGCCCCACCCGTCATTGCCTCATCTGATTATCATCTATTCCGCAGTCTTCAAAATAATTTGAACAGAAAAAATATGAATCGTGTAGATGAAGTCAGAACAGTACTGGAGGAGTATTTTTTTGTCACAGACAAGTGAATTTTGGAAGAGGGGCCTTGCAAGTCTACCAGATAGATGGAAGAGCATTGTAGAAAATGAAGAGAATATATAAGATTAAAAAAGAAGTTTATCTTAATTTTGAAAAATAAAAGAAGTATAAAAAACCACATTATTTATGGAATGACCCAATATATATATAATTGGTTGATAAAAAAAAAAACATATCAGAAAGAAGGATACTATAAAAAAATAGAGCAGTAATTATTACAACAAAATTTTATATAGAGTAATCCAAGGTTTCGCACCACAACGCCACCATACTCGTGTTTGGCCAAAAGGCTATATTTATTCTGTCTTTTTCTATTGTTTCAAATTACATTTGTTTACTTTTCATATGTCCAACCTGTATTGTTTTGTTTACTTGAGCTCTTATTCTCTGCAAGTTTTGCAGGTGCCGCCGATATACGAAGTTCTCAGTCTTATCATTAAAGGCATGAAACTGGGTATTAGTATTTTGGCTGATAACTGATGAAGAATTAAGGCCCTTTTGTGTTTGTCCTATGTAACTGAACACCATGCATCCAGATTTTTGTTAACTGTAAGTTTATATATATACATCCATCCATATATATATATAAACACATATACATATATTCAATTGACTTCTTTCAGTTTCCGTCTACCAAATCCACTCTTCAGTAGAAGACACTTGCCCTAGGTACCACACAGTGGGACTGAACCTGGAACCATGTATTTGGGAAGCAAACTTCTTACTACACTGCCAAGCCTCCGTCTATATTTGAGTACTTTTAGTCTTGCCAACTGAACAGAATGGTTTGCATGGAATATTGAGTAAGACTGAAACCTGTCCCTTGCTTTTACCTATTGGCCTTAAAGACTAGATCCACTCCCATCTGCATCGTTAATATTTTTCAAAAATCCCAATTAATTGAACTTGTTGGGTCTATCTTGCTTATTACTAGATTTTGAATATCACTCCCTGAAGGGAGTTTCTGTTTAGTAATTGTAGAGATAATCTCAATTAATCAGTGTCACGTTGTATAGATAGTTCTGTCTGATTAGGAGTTTGTACTTGTTGAAACCTGCTTTTCGTCAAATCTAAAAATATTAGTAGCATTCATTGATACATAACCATTTCATAAAGTGTTCCCATAAAACAAAAGACCCCTTTCAGTCAGACCTCCAGTTATTTAGATCTTTGCAAAATCATTTACACAAAGTATGGCCAGAAGGTAAGATATAGAAAATTAATTAAATATATATATATATTTAAATCAAAATCCAGAGATTTTTCAAATCAGGTATTCTAAAAATTACTAACAGACTGAGAGAAGTGATAAAAAGATGAAGGAACTTATATAGATGATAAACTTACAGTAATATGACGCTTATAGCCTCAAATAAATACTAAAATTAGACATCTTGATATTAGACACTCACTGTGTCACAATTTAAGATTGTACTACAATGTTTAACACATAATATAAAATTCTTGTTTTGGCCAATGGACTGCAGCCAAGTCATTCTGGGACATGACCATAAGAGTGTGGTCAATAAAGTTGATTTCAGTACTTATTCTGTTAATGTGGTAGATTTATCAAAAGAACAAAGGCCCCTGATGTCAAATTACGTATATCTGCCTAATTTAGAATTATCTTGATATGAAAAAGTATTAATAAATCATTCAGAAATAATTGCTTGTAGAAGAAGAATATTTTATGCAGAAAGATTCTACCTGAATTGAAACAAATCTAAGCCTCACATTCATCACTTTACCATTTACTCATCATCATCATCCTTTAACATTAGTTTTCCACACAGGCATGGGTTCCCTTTATAAAATCAAACAATCTTTATATCATGAGATGGGGACACACAACAGCTTCACAATGTCAGCAAATTCATTTGTGCAGCTTCATACAACACAATTTAATTAATCATAAAGCCACCACAAATACTAGACTTCAATCTCTGATGACCTTTCAGTGTTACAAGTAAACTGTAACTACTTATCAAAGCCTAGGTTTCCCCTTCAGAGCTAGAAAAACTAATTTAGCTATGAACAGTTATTGTCTCTACAAAGTGCAACCATATAAGTGAAACTCACTTTGAAGTAAAAATAAAGTAAAAGTAAAAAGTAAGTTATAAGGCCAATATTTTATTGTTTCATGTAGGATCAGTATAGGATTATATAACTTAGGATCAATGAATAGAAATCTCTAAAAATAGCAATATTATTTTCATGTCATATTCTTCATTAATATCTTTAAAAAAATCTTTTCAGTTTCATGTTCACTCCCAGTTGTTCCAACAATATATCATAGGATAAAAAAAAAACTAATTTATATATATATACATAAAAGCAGATGTATATGAAAATGATATTTCATTTGACAATGGACAGTAATACAGTTTCAACTGTTTAGAATGAGGAAGGCCATATACATGTTTTGTTGTTTAGAAAATTCCCACTCATAATGGGACAATTTTAATATATCAGTATATTCATAAGGAGATAATCAAATGAAAAGAAGATATATAAAACCAGATATGTGTGAATATATATTTTTTAAATAACACAGGTATGGAACACTTACATTCAGGCTTCTGAGTTTCTGTACAACTTGATGAATGCTACATTTCACTGGTTATTGCAAGCCGAATGCATGCTGATGAAGTGCAGCTCACTGAGTTGTTACACAGAAACTGAATCCTGAATGTGTTCCACATCCATCATTTAATAAATTTAGCCCTCTATTTTCAATGATATTGAGATCTACTTCTTTTGTTGCTACATAAGGTTTATATATAAACAATCCTCTCTACCATAGGCACAAGGCCTGAAATTTTGAAGGAGCAACCTCAGTACTCAAATGGTACTCTGGTATTAATTTTTTAATTCATGTAAGGTGGTGAGCTGACAGAAATGCTTAGCATTTTTTTATCTGTCTTTACGTTCTGAATTCAAATTCTGCCAAGGTCGACTTTGTTTTTTATCCTTTCAGGGTCGATAAATGAAGTGCCAGTTGTGTACTGGGATCAATCTAATCAACTGGCCCCCTTCCCCAAAATTTCGGGCCTTGTGCCTAGAGTACAAAAGATTATTTCTTAGTTTATCTGTTTGCAGGTACAAAAATGTTTAACAGTTTTCCAAAGGAAGTGAAATGAAATGTTGCTTAAATCTTTTTAACTATTTTGTTTTGTTGCCTTGTGTTTGGGAGTCCACCCCTATGTTACCTAAGTGGAACACTCCTGAAAACAGTCCCCTGATGTATAACAAAGAAGATGCCATCAGGATCATTCAGAGCAACACCCAAGAAGGTAGATTTCTTCATTCACGCTCTATGTGGAGTACACAAACTAGTAATCTCAACAAACCAATCATTTGGAAACAGAAGACAAAAAAGTAGTTGGATTTTTAATATAGTTGGAAACATGAAACATTTTCATATTGTCTGTCTTTAGAGAAGTTACATGATAAAGATAAGCTTGACCTTGGGAGAAGGGTATGGATCTTAGGGTTTGCCTGTGTAAAGCTCAAACTAATAAACAATATTTAATAAAGAATATCTTGGTAAGAGGTTAGAAGTTTTCAAAGTCACCATGCAGTTATCATATTCAATCAATGTTTCTAAACCAAGTATCTGGCCTGATATCATCACTGTAAATAAAAATCACAAATAGAACAAATAAACCAGGTCTTCTGAATGCATTGATTAAAGGTGAAAAAGATGTAGTTGAGGAAACCTTCCCAGCAGCACTATATGACCAAATATTTCTTATTGCTAAGTTTTGCAACTATTCAAACAGCAACCAAGTTTCTGGAGAGGGCTAATTCTAGTGCAATATAATGATTCCAGAAATCACCAAGCAGGGTGTAGAATTTATACAAATCTACAACTAACTGCTTGAGAACCATAAGGAGAATTATATATATATATAATGATGATGATGATATGTGGGCATATAGGACCAAGATTTCTTGTGTACACCTTTTAAGATTATTGCAAATGTGACCATTTCTTAGTTGCATATACTCAGAGAAAGTCACAAATGATTTCACATCTGATTCAGATCTTAAATAAATTTGTTGGCAGTAGTAGTGCTTCTAAGGCAGAAAATTAATCAGAACAGTTGCTTATACTCATAGGAACAAGAAGTTAGCTAATCACCAGACATCAGAGAACTCAAGAGCAAAGCATGAATAAGAGGAGGAACTGAAGGTTTGGCCTAGAGTTGAACTTGGAATATATCTTGTCAATGACTCCCATATGCTCAGCCTTTACATTTGTGTGTATGTGTGTGTTAACATCTGTATCTTACATGTTCTCTGATTTATTGAGATGAATCTCTGTCATGAAATTCTTTAGTTGGTATTATTTCAGATTTTTTTAAAAATATTTTTACTTTAAAGGTTTGTTTAGAATTAAAAAAAAGAGACAGGGAAAGGACATTCAAATGCTAGACAACAAAACCAGAAAAAAAAAAAAGGTAAAAACATTTAAGCAGTATTTCAATTTATTTCCTTAGATCTTTCAAAGACCCTTTATATCTATATACAACAAAACTAAAAAATGGTACCTTCCAAGACTTCTGACTAAATATTTATTTTTATGTTTATTAATAAACTACTCTGTACATTATTAAAATCTTTTATTCTTATATACATGCACACACAAGTATAAATGGATATAAACAGTCAACAAATAGAATGACTGTCCAAGAAAGTTGACTGGGAGAATTGTTAGATTGTCAGGTGAGATGTATTACAGTATTGGTTCTGGCTCTTTGTGTTCAGAGTTCAAGTGCCACCTAAGTGTCTAAAAAAGAAACCATACCAGTGTGGTAAAGTAAATCCTCAAAACCATGCCAGTACCAAATAAATGGCTCAGAATACAGTCAAAAGAGGAATTCTTTTTGTTGGAGGGACATGTATCCTAATGTACATACATTAGTAAATAGATCTCTATCAGCTCCTATAATGAATGAGTGGTAAGTTGTTCAACAGAAACATATATTCTTAACATAAGGGGCAGAATCAGTGTAATAAAAGTGGACCTTTGAAATATAGTTACAGTCCATCTGCCAGACTACTGTCCACCTGATTTCATTTGCAAGGCCTGGACTGATTCAAGGTTACAATAAAAGACACTTATCCAAGATGACTTGTGATGAGATTGGGTCCAGGATCTCCTGATTGCAAAATCAACCCCTTAATTATTTGTGCATGCTACATCAATGTAGAAACACACACAAACACATGGATATACACATACACATACATATGCACATGTGCACACACACACAAATATACATATGTATATAAGGAAAAATACATGCATATACATATAAATATTATATACATACATACATACATAAACTGCTGTGCAAATAGGTAGGTATTTGGTATTTTAATCAACTTAGAAAATAAAATGTAACAACATTGAACTATTTTATATATATATATATATATGTAATGTGCTGACTTCATATATGATATAATATTGTTTCATTTAATTCTATAAAGACAAATCTAATGTAACAGCAACTACCACTTCATCAATGGCAAAGGGTAGGCTATCAAGGATATTACACATCTGATAATTTCTATTACTTTGTATACTTGCCAATGCCATATTCTCCTAGCAGTCTCAGTGTTTTTGGATACAGACCCCTCCCCCCAAAAGAATACATAAACGTCAGTTTCAAGAGAACTTCTACACCTGGTTTAAAAGGTACTATAATTACCTTTTGAGATTGTTGAAACAAAGACACAATTGCTACAACATGAAGATGTTTAACCCTTTAGCCTTCAGGTTACTGTATCAAATGTAATATCTATATATTAACATTGTTTTCAATCAATCATGTATTATCTCTCAACTTTGAGATTTTGATGATGTAGTTATTTATTTTTAGAATGACATTATAGGGTAAGTGAGAGGGGCCAGATCTTGACAGTGTGAACATGGGATAACGCAACCTGAAATATGAAGGAAAGTTGTAGTTTCAAAATATGCCATCCAAGAAATCACCAGGAAAGGTAAATCCAGGAAACTAAAGTTAGAGGTAAGAGAACCTCAAAATCCAAGCTAAGTATCTGAAGCTTATATCAGTTTGAGATTAAGAAACACATCTAGCTACCAGCTCTCCTCAGATCCGGCCTAAAGTCCTGGTAAAAGGTTTACATGATTATGCAGCTAGAAAAATGACATATGCCAGAACACACAAACGATGGAGTGCTGATCAATGGAAAAATATGTTTGGGAGTGTTGAGTCTAAATTTGAGATTTTCAGTACAAAATATCAAAGATAAAGAGTAGAAGAATAGCTGAAAGAAATATGTTTAAAACCTTCAATCAAATGTAGAGGAGGCTTTATCAACATGCATACTGGAAGAGAAAAAGTAGAAGAAACAAGGAAATCTCTCTGGAAAGTATAACTGCAATAACTAATGAGGATAAGTATAGCTATGTATATTACTTTCCATATATATCATCAGAATAGTTGTTTGACACATTCACAAAACATTTAATGACTGAAAACCATACAAATTTTTTTCTATTCAGTATTTGAATGTATTTACCCTCATCCCATTCTGATTCCAATATCAGGAAGAAACTGCATTGCTACATATCTGTGAACTTTGAGAGAGAGAGAGAGTGTGTGTTTATTTTTTGGCAACTGATTTTGTTTCTCATATGACTCGTCTTGACCACCAAATGAGATTTGGAACAGAGCTGGGTCTCACACCTAACATCTAAAATTGTTTGCTACAAAAACAACATTTCAAGAAAGAAAAAAATATTTTTGTTCAACAATCATTGATAAAATTTTGGACTTTCTACCATCAGCAGTTCTTGATGTCCAAGAATGGACACTAGAGCAATCAACTCTTAAAAAAACCGTGACAAAAATGGCGTCATCTAATATTTTGCAGTCACATATGATGAATGAATATCGTGTGGATGATGGTAGATAGAGACACAAAATATATTTTAATTTTTAAAACATAGGTTCAGGCAATAGCTGCATACTTAAGAAGTCTGCTTTGCAACAAAGTGTTTCGAGGATCCCACTGTACTGCATCTTCAGTGTCTTCTATTATAGTTGCATTTTGACCGAAACTGAGTGGAATTTAGTCAGCAGAAACTGTACAGAAGCCCAGTATATACATCCATGATTATGTCCCCACCCATCTGTGTTTATATTTAATACATCACCAGTTAAAAAGAAAAAAAAATTATTATGTTTATGTGGTAACCTAACCACTCAATAAAATAACTGGGAAACTGAAATAATAAGTATTGGAGTTGATATAATCAATTAAAACCAGCTTGGCTGTAATCCAGCGAGTGAAATGTAAAAGAATGGAAAGTTATGTAAAGTAATTAAAATAATAGTTGAAAAATGTAAAATAAATATCCAAGAACAGAAAAAAATGTAAAGACACTCCAATTTCTGTTTGACTGCTTGAAGAAAATTTGTTTTTTTTTTTAATCAATAAAGGAGTTATTTTTATATATTTTGCTGCCCCATAGAAGAATATGATGAGTTTATCAGGTAAGAGGGATGTTTGAAATTAAGAATATTTTATGATTAAATTGGATTCATTATAACCATTGTTTTAAGTAATTGAATTAAATATGTTTAGAATTTACTTTTGAATGCTTTAACAACCTTTGTGAAAGATGTGTATTTGTTGAAAAACATACACACAAAGGCATATATGTCTTAATACATAAGGAGTGTTTAAAAACATCATTAGCTTTAAAAAAAAATTTTTTAATAAAAGAATCAAGAATATTTTAAGTATTATATATATCCAGAAATGATGACAAATTTCCAGTTGATCATATTAATGTATTTCAATAAATCTAACAGGTGAAATTAAGGCTATTAAGCAAAATATTCACTACTTTTATTATTATTTAAGACCCCCTAATTGAAAAAAGACAATTATATAGAGATACACAAATATTTCATTATTCAAAGTCACTTGCTATTTTTAATACTTAACTTTAGTAAATTTGACTTAAGAATAGTATTATCATTGTGATTTTTTTTTTTTTTTTTTTTTTTTTTTTGTTTAAGTTCATATTTCTAGTTTTAGTTCCATGGTCTTACCCAGTTTGAAATGAAAATATCTTTTATTCAAGTTTAACTGTAAATGAAAAGAAGATTAAATAATTTCCATTTCTTTCTTCAATATTTTATAATCTGTACCAATTTACATTAACAGATATATTAATAAATAACACAGTAAAAAAAATACTGAAAAAGTTTTCTCTGGATAATTTTGTTTGGTACATTTTTATATCAATGCATTTTGTTTAAAATTGTATTTTATTAACATTTAAAATACAATGTAGATGTATCAAAATTTATTGTAAAGTGAGCTACAAAATATTTTTGTAAATCTCTTTAAATTAAAGACACCTTCCCGTACTTATAGATAACTATAATAAAGCAAACAGTGTCAAATCCTTAACAATGATGCGAACAGCTAATGAAGAGCAAATTGTTTATAGATACTTCTCCTTGTCTGTAAAAGACCTTAATGAAACAAACACACACAACTTTTTTTAGGTGCCAAAAACTTGGAGTTAATAATAGAGACTATTAGGACTCAAGAATTTGACTCATGGTAACTAAGATGTCATCAAATAAATGCTGGATTACAAAGAATATTAACATGTCCATAATTGAAGGTGTAGTTACTGGTGTGTCTTTCCAAGAATTCTATAGAATTCATTTGTTTCCAACTCCAAGGTTTATGGTACTAGGATCACTGAAGGGCCCTACACGGCCATGTGAGTCTACAGCTCGAACAGCAAAATGATATTTGTTTCCTTCATGGAATTGAGTTAATGTACAAGCCATTGGAAGAGGTAGAGCCTTAATGTCTCCAACCTGAAATAAGCAAAACATTCGTTAAGTTAAAAAAGGAAAAAAATTACATTAATTTTTTTTTAAAGAGGTGCTGTGTCTTGGCATGTATTGGCTCTTATAGTGATTGCCATTGTATGTGGAAACTCAGAAATGTGTGAGAAGAGAAACAGAATACCAAAAGCAAAGTTCAAAGTACAGAAGATATCCTCTTCAGAATGTGCCAATAAAACTGCTTTCTAAATACAATAAAAATTTACCATAATTTGGGTGTGTATTGTTATTGTAGACAATACCCTAACCCTAACCCTAAAGCACATTTTGGGTTTACAGGAATAGCAACATAATTGCAAACAACCTTAATGTGTAACAAAGGAGTATCATACTTTTATTTCTTGAAGATTTATAAATTAACTAGGGAAAAAAGTAGTTCTAAAAGCTTGTTTTTACAAACCTTTTTCCATAAGGAAGTGCTAGGTGGAGCACTTCCTTCTTGATAAGCATAGAGTTGATAATTTGAAATTTCAGCATGATTTTCATTTAAAGCCATATTCCAAGATAATACAATGCCTAAATAAACAAGAAAAAAAAAAAAGTAAAATTAAAATAAGATATAATATTTTCAAAAACAAGTCATGTCCCACAGGACTGCTTAAAATTTAAATACCACTTAAATTTAAGAAATCAATCTAAAATAATAACAAGAGAAATGACATTTCAGTATAAACATCCAAATTAGTTTTATACAATAAAAAAGTTGTATCTGAATGCAAATTTAAAACATCAAATTAATATAATGTGAAAACTTCTAATTAATAACCCTTTCTATTATAGGCCTGAAATTTGGGAGAGGTGGATAGTCGATTACATCTACCCCAGTACTCAACTGGTACTTAATTTACCGACCTGAAAAGGATGAAAGGTAAAGTCGACCTTGGCGGAATTTGAACTAAGAACATAGCGATGGGGGAAATACCACTAAGCATTTCGTCCAGTGTGCTAACAATTCTGCTAGCTTGCTGCCTTAAACACCTAATTAATAACAATTAACTTAATAGAAAGTCATGAAATGTGGCTGTGGGGGTAAGACCACATAGTTACTTCCCAACCATATGATCTTGAGTTCAGTCTCATTGTGCCTTACATGTCTTCTATGGCCCTAGGTCAACCAAAGCCCTGTGAGAAGAGTTGATAAACAGAAACTGAAAGAAGCCCATTATGTGCATGTGTGTTGTGCTTGTCCCCTACCCCACCACTTGACAACTAATGTTGCTTTGTTTATGTCCCTGTACCATAGCAGTTCCGCAAAACAGACTGATGGAATAAGTACTAGACTAAAAAAACAAAAAATAAGTACTGAGGTTATTTTTGTTCAACTAAACCCTTCAAGGCAGTATATCCCAACATAGCTGCAGTCCAGTGACTGAAACAAGTAAAAGATAAACTGCAGTGCTTTTTCCAATAATAACTTTTTTTTTCTATCTTAGCCAAGAATTAAAAACAATTAACTTCAGTTGCTTTCAATAACCCATTAAATGATTTTACTGAAGTAGTACAATAAAAATGAAATAGCAGCAAATAAACTATCTTATGAAACTAGAAATCAATGACTAAAAAAAGCAGAAAAATAAGACTTCAAATGAATAAATACTGACTAGATTTATAGGCGTAGGAGTGGCTGTGATAAGAGAGAAAGAGAGAAAGAGAGAGATGTATATGTACACGTTATTCCACTAACTGAAACAATCACATTTCGATACTGTAATGACAGATACTTTCAGAGAAAGAGATGTATATGTATACATATACATGTATATGTACACGTATATGCATATATACATATATATATATATATATATATATGCATACAGATATCTATACATATATACACCCATCACACACAAACATGTACATAAACACACACATTAGTCATTTGTTTTCTTAGCCAAAACTACGTCAAATGTACTGAACGGATCTTTATGAAATTTGGAAATTATATTCTATGTATAACGGCCATAACTCCCATGGAAATTCATATATTTTTGATGTTGATGAAATTTTAACCCGAACATAACAGATGAGCATTATTTGTAATTCAACGGTACAACAGTGTAAGACTACCCTTTCAGATATACTTTCATTGTGATTTCTGCAATGTGGTGCATAAATTGTCAAGTAAATGAGACGCATCTTTGCCTCCACTGATTCACTTGCAAAGTGTTGAGTAAAATTATTTCGTTGCAGACCTCCTTTGGGTCTTTTTATTATCACTACGACACACATAGTCCCCAGTTGGTAACATTGATTTCAAGGCCTTCCTAGATGAGAGACTGGCATTCCACTTAATGTCTATGTTCCATGCTGGCATGGATTGGAGAGTTATTAATGTAGAAATATGGTATCGTAGCTACTAACAGTTGAGGGTTGCGTAGTCTAGACGGCGTTTTTAGATTTCATTATTCTCTTTAACCCGGGCAAAGCCGGGTATTTCTGCTAGTATATATATATATATATGTGTGTGTGTGTATATGTTGTGTGTCTGTAGTTGTCCCCCCAACATCGCTTGAGAACCGATGCTGGTGAGTTTACATCCCCGTAACTTAGCGGTTCGGCAAAAAGAGACCGATAGAATAAGTACTAGGCTTACAAAGAATAAGTCCTGGGGTCGATTTCCTCGACTAAAGGTGGTGCTCCAGCATGGCCGCAGTCAAATGACTGAAACAAGTAAAAGAGAGTAGATTTACTAATTATCAAAGAAATAAGAACTTACCTTGTGCTACCCTTGATATCCGAAGACCTGCTTTGGGTGGTGGACTTTTAAGACCTGTTGATGTTACGGTGGGAGTGGGCTGTGATGGTAATGGAGCTGGATGTTTTGCTACTGGAGTTGTTGAAGATGAGGTACTGAGTAGAGTGGAGACTACTCTCTGAAAGTTAAAAAGTATCATCTCATTTTAATCATTCATAACAACTGCTTTGAATAGATATTTCATGCAAACAAGATACTGAATGCACCTCAACTGTACATTGATTGAATTTAACCCTTTTGATACCAACCCACCTGAGACTGTCCTTGGTTTCTATGATACAAACTTCCTGTACAAGGTGGTCTAAATTAAAACTTTACATCAAAATTTCATGTTGATTTATGCTTCCAAACACCAGTTTAATAATGGCAAAGTTATTTTATTAAATATTTTATTATTTTCAAAATTAAGTGAAATAAAGACAATGAATTTTAACAGAAATAGGATAACAAAAAGGTTTTTACAAAAATCTGATGTGACTGGAGCAGGCAATTTCCAGTATATCCTTTCTCAAAGGTACTAAAACATCAGTCAAGACAACTGAAACACACACACACACAGACAAAGAATTTGATCATGCAAATTATGTCAATTAAAATTCATGGTAAATCTATCGTTATTTGTATTAATGTATTATTATTTATGTTTTTGATGTCATTTTCATGTCTCACAGCTACTGCTGTAAAATGAAACACCTACAATAAAATACTGATCTTACATTTGGGACAGTGCTGCACCTTTCCAAAAGCCAAATGAGTCATTCACCAATATACAACAACCTTTAACCCAAAGTTTCGATGTCTCTTCCTTCTGACTTTTCTATCAAAACTTGACCTCTGCTTCTCAGATCAAGCTAATTATGCTCCCCTCTACCAAAGCCCATCCATCACACTCATGTTTCCTATTTTCATCATTCATATTGTTCCTCTCTCCCAGGACCAACACTAAGCATTTTCCCAATTCTTCCTGTCTAGAGTGCCAGCCCTTTAGGAGACATTTTACTTCAACAATTAAGAGCTAGTAGATTTAGATGAATAGAGAAACATTAAAAATAAATAAATAAAAACAATTTTGCAACACTGACAAATCTACCACAATATGAAATGGAAGGCAGTTGTCAATACAAGTGAAAGTTATATGGTTTTGATCAGTTGCATTTATTTCCTATACTGAATTAGAAGGTACTGCAAATATCAATACCATATTTGATGACATAAAAGATGCACACACATATTAAACATACTCCAATTTCAGCAGTGCATATTCAAGAAAAAAGTGTTTAGTGTATTAAAAGCTTATGGGATGTCAAACTTCACATACAGGATCCAGGGTTATTTTTATATTGGTGGGAGGAGAGAGAGGTCTTATTTAAATATGCATTATTGGAGCAAATATTTTAAATTCTTCTGAATAATCAATCAATCACAAAGTGAGAGTTTATTTTCAATTAGGTTGAAGAGTTAAGTGGAGTGTGTCAAGAGGCCAAAACCAAAATTTCATACTCATTCTTATATATATATATATATATTTTTAAA
>NC_068981.1:173245257-173256408 GCF_001194135.2 Octopus bimaculoides | reverse complement strand
GGGGGGAGCTATCTGTTTTATATTCTTGCTCACTAAAACTATGATATCCTAAATATATTGATGCCCATCCAATTCAAACAATAAGAACAAAGAGAAAATTATGTTGTTATCTTCAAAAGGTAAAGTAGCCAACCTAATCACAATAAAGGATCCAATTGCAAGTTGTACTGTCTCAGCTATCCCTCACTTAACATCACATTTCAAAATGTATATTTTGAAAAAAACTTTTTTCTCTGACTTTTCTTCTTACTTTGGAGAAATTTCCCAATGTCATTGTATAAAATTAAGCAGAAATAATTATTTGATTTATCAAAACATATTTTATACTAAAACTATTGCCATAAAAATAAATAATTGGCTAAAAGAAAAATATCAAGTGAAGAATATAATCATTTACATCTTTACTTTCAAGGTACGCAATTCACTAGGCAATGTTATACTGGTGTACCCTATGCCATCTAAACTGACAGCAAATGTTTACTTTAAATTTATTGGAAACGATAAAATAAAGAACACTACATTTATTTTTTAAATACAGATATTATTTACAGGTTTACTCTTACATTACAACTTTGACTGTTTCTTCTATTTCTCATAGCTTGTGCTTTAAGAGATCTTCTATTCCGCTCTTCTTCAGTTTCTTGTTGAATTCTTTGTGATTGTCTTTCTCTCATCTTTGATCTCCTTAAATTTCTTTCTTCCACAGTTTCTTTTCGAATTCTCTGTGATGCCCATTTCCTCAGCTTTGTCCGCCTTAAATTTCCCTCTTCTTCAGTTTCATTTTGGCGTTTCATAGCTTCACGCTTTCTTGCTTGCAGTCTTATTGCATTAATTCTTTCTTGTGAAGCACTGGAATATCTTTTTCTACCTTTTTCTCTTCTTGCTTCTAATTGTTCTTGAGATAAGGTTGAGCGCCACCTTCTTTGCCGTTCCCTTGCTAATCTTCTTTTCCTTTGAAGAGGCGTCTCCTCAACAGTTGAATTAGAAGTATATAAAATATATACAGAAATAATTATTTGATTTTATCAAAACAATATTTTAAACTAAGACTATTACTCTAAATATAATTAATTAATACCAGAAGCAAAATATGAAGTAAAGAAAATTATTTTCATTTTAATTTTCAAGGTACAGTTTACTAAACAATTATGTTATACTCGTGTACCCATGCCATCTGTAATGATGGGAAATATTTATGAAATGTTTATCTTAGTTAAATGTATTGAAAATGATAATAAAATGAATCCAAAATATAGAAAACTATATTTATTTTTAAATAGATATTTATGTTTACTCCTACATTATGAATTTGTTTCCTACATTATGAATTTGTTTCCTATATTTCTGTAGCTTGTGCATTAAGAGATCTCACATTCCATTCTTCTTCAATTTCTTGTTAACTTCTTCGTGGCTGTCTCTTTCTCATATCTGCCTTCCTTTAATTTCTTTCATATGCAATTTCATTTTTGATATCTTAATCAGGTTTATTCCCTAAGCTCTGCTATCCTTAAATTTATTTCATTTTGGCATTTCAGAGTTTCACACATTCTTGACTGTTTTCTTAATAATGCACCTGTTCTTCCTTCCTGGGGTACAGGAATATTATTGCTTTTTTTTTTTTTTCTTCAGAGTAATAGACAGTGATACTTTGGTACTTGATAACCTTGCCTGATATGAATCTTGCACTCTCATGCCAACAACACCTGGTACAGGCTCTGTCCAGGATTACAGATTAGGTAAACAGCTTCACTGTCTCGCAAGACAAAACTAAGAAATAAACCTTATTAAAAATTCAGGAGTGGAGCTTCTTAGATGATCTGATGTTCAACTGGAAAATCTTCCAGCAACTTCCTACAGTCAAACTGGTGTCAAATATACTGCTTTGGACTTCATTGGATCACATCAGCAAAGCCAAGACAGAAAACCTGGCAACTGAGAAACTCAGAATCTCAATACATTAGGCTTGTACCTTGGAGAGGTCACTTCAGAGGTCAGCAGATTGGACCGTAGTCACAACAAGTGTTGCAGCTTATACATGGAAGTATAAAACTATATTGTTTCCTGTGACGGTTGGATGCCAGAAATGAATGTCAAAATTCCTCTTCTTGTTTCTAACTGCTCTTTCCTTTTCTTTTGTTATTTGCTCACTGATCTTCTTTCCTTTGAAAGGAAGTTTCCATAATGGATGAATTAAAAGTATAAACACAACATATTGTGTATGCACACATGCATTCAAATATATTCTAGAATTATAGCAGAAAAATGCAATGTCCTTGTCAAAGTACCTTTGATATTTAAGATAAATACAAAAATAAAAAATAAGAGACTCCACAACTCCTTACATAAAGATTTCATAACATGCCCCATACAATATTCACACTGCATACACTTTCTATGCAAAAGAAATGAAATGAGATCATCACAATGTAGATACTAAAATAAATTCAGCTGCAATAAATGGTGTCAACTGCAAACTGGGGTAGACCACCAACAATGTACAGGCAGTAGAAACAAAATGATGTCAATAGGATCATAACACCACCACGACCTCTCCTCAACAAATAAGAGAAGAGAGATATGTGAAAAACAAATTCCGAGCATTGAATTATTATTAGCTTATTCCCTTACATTCACATCATCATTTAACGTCCACTTTCCATGCTGGCATGGGTTGGACGGTTTGACTGAGGACTAGCAAGCCAGAAGGATGTACCAGGCTCCATATAGAAATACTTTGGAATTGAACCCCTAACAGCTAACATTCATATAAACACACACCACTGACAAAAACAAAAAGTCACCATAGAGTAAAAAATATCAAACAGCCCTTTGCCAAAAATAGGATACAAACAACAACAAAAAAATGGGCCAGTCAATAAAACATCTTAAGAAACTATATTTCAAAAACAATAAACAAGAACAGTGATTTTGAAAAGCAAGAAATATGCTCACCAAACCAAAGGTAAAAAACATTTTGATATCAAAACATATAAGTATTCATAAGAAGCTTGTTTATATAAATAAAAACAAAACCATAAAAATGTAATTGAATATGTGACAAACCAAATGGTGGAAATTTTTAAAATGCTGTCTAACAAAACAAAGAAACAAAATAACAAGAGAAAATTAGAAACTAATTAATGAAGTGCACGGCCACAAAGTTCTAATAAAAAACAACTTAAGAAAATGAACACCAGAGGCCAATCACTAAAAACAGGAATCATAAACAAAAGAACTTGCCCCACACTGATGGATAAGGAAGATAGCACTGACGGATGAGGAAGATATACATGTGGCATATATGGTTTATTTAAACTGAATTTCTTTACATGGCTCACACAAATATGCACTACTCAACATTGACTTGTGGCTTCAGAATGAGAGCTTAGTAAACGGGAAATTTCTGATTGATATATATATATATATATGTGACTGTAGGGAGGAATAAGATACCTATAACGTAGATAACAACAGAGAAATCTATGAAATGACATGCATTGGGCTACAGATCAGATGTGTGGTTGGTGCAAAGTCCCAGCCAAATCAAAGATGATGTGGTGATGGAATGACACAGTTGATAAGGCTGTAATGGCTATAAGACAAGCTTGGAAAACCCAGAAAAAACATGGGAAGTAGAAAGCATTATTAAATTAGGCAACAGGTGTACTTGGCTAAGAGTGAAGGAGAAAGAGATTTGCACCTGTCCTGCAATATGGGAATCAGTAATGTGGGGTCTTCTGGATTGCAAGATAGTGTGTTAGAGAAACAAAACATTATTGGGGAAGAATGCATCTGAAATAATGAAAGCATTTTTGTTATCGTTGTAGAAGACAAGAAAGTGGCATGGAAGTGTTATCATGAAATGCTGTTGAATGAGGAGAATACATAGGAAGAAGGTGCTACCTCATGCTAACCACTTCAGAGAGGCCAACAATTCAAATTGACAGCAGTGTGGTAGATGAGGTGATTAGAGACATGAAGGGGAGGAAAACTACTGAACCATCAGGGATAATTGTGGAGATGCTCAAAATTCCTGGTGAGTAGGATACATGATAACCACCAGGATAGTTAATACCCAAAGAGATGCCTTACAGAGAGGAAATTATAGAGGAAAAAAACCGTTGGGTCAGGTTATAAAGGTCATAAAGAATCATAGCACAATTAATCCATAGCAAAGTAGACCTAGATGAGATATAGACTGCCCAGCAAAAGCATTGCTTATGCAACATTCCTCAGGAGAAATACCTGTTTAGGAGGGAACCACTATTCTTGGCATTTGTTGACAGGAAGGAAGTAGCACATTCAGTAATTTGGAGATTAATAAGAAAACTAGAAGTAGACAAATGGCTTGTGAGGGCAGTATAAGTTATGTACAAAGCTGCCATAAAGAAAGTGAAGGTCAACAAATATTTCAGAGATGAATTTAGCATGGAATTAGTGCTCCAGCAAGGTTCAGTCCTCAGTGCTATCTTATTTGTTATAGATAAACAAGCTATCAGAGAGAAATTTAATATCAGCTATCCATGTTAATCTCTATACACTGATATTCTAGTTCTCGTAGCTGAATCTATTGTGGAATTGGAGGGAAAATTCCAGGTACTGAAGCTAATCCTAGAAGACAGGTCTCCAGTATCTACAGGGAAGTAGCCATGCTCAATATACAGGAAATAAGTAGGCATAAAATCTAGATGAGAATGGGTGTTGAGGTGTAGGGCAGTGAAAGAAAATGAGGTTCAGGATGAAGGAGCAATGAGAGAAAGAGACGATGCTGGGTACCAAAGAGTGAATGAGACACACACACACAGAAAAGAAAGGAAAATAACTGGTAACTATAATATTAGTGGAGTTATCTTTCTTCATGATATGAAATATATAGACAACAGCATTTATTATAAGAGTGATTATTAAACAATGGGAATTGTTATCTTTTTCTGGGATTTCCAAAATACAAATCAATAGGGGCAAGATGTACTTATTGTGATTTATATGACATTCAACATTGACTACCACTGCCAGTATAGTAGTGATATTAAGTGCTATTTTCAAAGAATGAATCCTTAATTCTCAGATCTATATGAGTACATGAGCAGTAGCCCTGCATGAACCACAGACATTGTGCTGTAGGCTTAAAAATTATCATTAAAAAAACCCACTACATTAAATGAGAAGTATGATGTCTTTTCATTAAATTTGTTACGAGGTATATAAATTATCACAATGCACACCACTAATTACTAGGGAAAAAAATCTCTCTTTAGTAGTACTATGATGTTTAGGAAAAGAAGTGTTTAGATTAATTATAATTTCTGTAAAGCAAATTATAAGTGACCTCTGCATTCTAACAGTGTATGAAAGTTCACCTGCTGTAAAATCAATATTATAGAATCACACAATCTACACAATTATTTTGGGTTTTTTTTTTTTTGCTCTAGAAAATCAATTTGATTTTCATAATGATGGTGTAGTAAGTACAGTCTCAATCTTCCTATTCAGTTTGTGTTGTGATGCACACAGTCACATTGTCACAAAGAGAATAAAGCACTTATTCTATAAAATGTGCATATTTTAAAACTCCTGACATTTTCATTATGAAACTTTTTTAATGTTTTGAACAACAGACATTCAGGATCAGCTGAAAGTTTTTTTTACAAATTAGAATCTTAAAATTAAAATATGGTATTTTACGTGTGGCAAAAATAAAAAAGTATTCTAACCATAGTGCACAACATTTTTGAGTGTTAATTTTGTGGGATATAAATTGTGCCAACACCACACAAGATAGCATCTATTTACAGCACAGATTTGTCAGATTAAAAAAAAAAAAAAAATTTGTTACTAATGTCAATTTTACTTTCTGATTACTTCATATCACCAATTACCAGCAAACATTTGCTATATTTATTCAGACACTGACAGAGGCACAATCTCCAATGTGGATATACTTATGAAATACAACAAAAATTTAATATCATTATCATAGAAAAATGTAACATTATTATGATTAAAATGCTATGTTACACATCAATTAGCTTGGATAATAGATTAACTTAGTTTAGTCATGTCATCCCAAATATAATAATATACATAGGGTCCAGAACATAATAGGCCTCACACATCATGCACACACTGAAATGTTTAAGTTTAAATTTCTGGAAAAAAAGAAGCATGTATTATACACATATAAATTCAGGACATTAATACCACTGTGCTGTATTCCGGTAGAGGTAAAAATTACTTCACAACATGTAACCTACTCATACCAGAAAATATTTAACATAAAATTTTCAATACTCCTTCAAATTAAATGCAAATACAATATCTAATTTGGTTCTGGTTATTAACCAAGCTAAAAACATTATCTAAGCTCAACTGGAACACTTAAGATATCAAATCCAAGAAAGAAGTATGATTTTTTTTTTTTCAGCTTACCTGTGTGTTTTGTTGCACTGGGGCACTTTGAAGTGGTGGAGGTGGCCGTATCGCCTTTGTTAGATCAACTGAGGCTACTGCAGTGGATTGTTGAGCTGGCCGTAACTGTGGTAAAGAACCTGCATTTGCAACTGTACTTGATACAATTGGTGGTCTCACTGAAGAGTTCTGTGTTCCTGTAGTAGGTACTACTGTAACTAATGCACCCGGCCGGATATTGGGTGTCGATGTAAGAACATACTGGCATACACCAGGTTTTGCTGCTCCTACACCTTGTGTTACTGATGGGCTGATGATTTGAGTCCCAGCAGGTGTACTTAAAAGAAATGATGTACCAAAAGGTACTTTTGGTTGTTGTACTGGTGTTACCTGACGAACAACTTGTTGGGAGACAATGTTTGACCGCACAGATCCCATGGGTGCAATGGCAGCTGTGTGGACAACATTCTTTCCATTTGCTTGATTTTTAAACGGTGCTTCATCATCCCCTGTTAAATCTATTAATTTTACAGCTCCAGATGGTGCCTGACTTGTAACTGGTTTAGTAAGAATACTCCGGGTTGTAGTAGTAGTATTTGCTGCTGTTGTTGCAGTTGCAGTTGGAGGAGATACAACAATTAGACCAGAAGATTGGTAAAGCAAAGTTTGTGGCGTAGACACTTGGTTTGTATTACGTGACGCATCAAGTAAGCTTTTAACTGTTGTGGACTGATATTTGGTGACTGGTGTAGTTAACTGACTGCTCACTTGTCCATTCTTTGACTGATTATTGTTATTGTTACTATTATTAGGTGGCACAATCTGGAATAACAAATTTAAATAACCTCATTAAATTTTGTTTCTCAGCAACAAAATAAATGAATTGCACAACAATTTGGTAAATTAAAAATATATCAGTAGTTTGAATCTACAGAAGTTTTAACAAAACAACTATATTGATCATACAGATATAAAAAGAATAACAATGTCCTTTACCACTTGAGTAACTTATGAAAATAATCTTGTATACAAAACTGAAAGAAGAGCAAGTTTATCTTGGAGAACTGATGCTGGCATAAAATAATGTTACTGGAAACTATATAATAGTGTTCACAAACATGTTCACCATACATCTAAAAACCTCTTTATATAGAGAGAGATCACTGATAGCCTCAACCTTAATGTCATTAGAAGCATTTATATAGAGTAAATGAAAATAGGGAAAAATATACTTCAACCATCACATTACTCTCTTTATCTGTCTTGTGTGAATGTAAAAATCCCCAAAATATTAACTAATGTGAATTAAAATACGTTTCCATATTTGTGTCATGAAGTCTCAATTTTCAAACAACTTGACAATCCAAATATATTTCACTTACAAAAATGTTGCCACATAATGAAAATATATTATCTAAATAGAAGTTTTACTACATTTTTTTTTAACAAAAGAAAAAGAAAAGCATAAAAATGTTCTAAATGAAGTATCTAATATAAATATGAAAATGCATGGTAAAATGTTTGAAATGACAAAGGAGAAGCACATGTAAAAGAGAAAAAGTAAACATATTTGGTTGAAACAAAAATCAGCGAATATGAATAAATACAGAAACTCTAACACCTTGAGAGATTTTATCTCAGGAACAAAATATTTTTTTAGATTTATTATACAAGGCTAAATTTAGAAATATAAATTCAATCAAAACTAATTCTTAGAAGATTATTATACAAAATATATCTACTCTAGAAATCCAAAGGGATTGTAGTGAAGAATTTTTAACACTGGGGCAAAACTGAATAATTCATAATTATTATGGTAATTATGTAAAATCATATGTTCAGGTTACTTTTTTTCATCTACATTTTATCACTAATTGATTTATCCAAATATTCACGATTAATATGCTATATCTGCATCTATAGTATGTTTAGGATTATACAAATTTATCAATATTAGTAAGCCTAAAAAAAATTATATTTAAAGACCTTACAAGAATCTACAATTTATTTATCAACAACTTAAAACATTTGTAAAAGTATAAACATTATGTATAAAAATTATTAGTCAAATTTTATGGGTTCATAATTCATGACTACCAAAAAAAAAATTCATAAATGGAATTATTTGTGAATATGAAAGAAGACAACTAAATATCTTCCATGTTTAATATTTTCTCACCTTTTTCTTAAAGACTGCTAAGGGAGTAGTATTATTGGACAGTAAGCCTGAAGTCACTGTAGGCTGAGCTACCAAATTAGACTGTATAGTATCTTGAGTGGTGATTGCACGAGACCAATGAGAGGATGAGTTTTCAGATATGCCAAGATTTGCTGAAACTGCCACAGGGGCTGAGAGTGATGAAGATGATGATGATGAAAATGATAAAGAGGAAGGTGATTGAATGGATTTCTTTTGTGTGGTTATTTTGACTGTTTTAGTTGAACTGGGAGTTTGGGAAGTCTGCAACAAGGATAAAAAAAAATGTGATCACAATAGGTGTAAAACATGACAAGTATGATTATTGGGATGACTGCAATATTTTTTTTAAATGACGTGATCACAACAGGTGTAAAACATAACACCTTCATATAGCCAAAATATATAAGAATTATAAAGTATAAATGACTGATTTTTTATGAAACATGATAATACTGGTGGTGATAATGATTATGATCATAAATACACTAGAGTTAAAAATCTATTTAGATTACATAAAAACAACTAAGGATTGGATCAGAAGCAGCCATTTTATTCTCTTCACTTTTGTGAAAAATGTTATAAGAATAGCTACTAATATCACTTTCCTACTATCACATGGATACAATAAACTGAACTTAAACATCACTCAATCTATATTTAGCAGCCACTTTATTATTATTCCCCCCCCCTTATAAGAATTAAACAATGTAGTATAACCTACAATGTGACATTCGCAGTTGGTGTGAACATCACATAGTGTGTATGAAAGTATGCGTATATAATTAACCTTGTAAATGAAAAGCAAATTACAATGAGTGTACTAATGGCAGTGCAAGGTTTTAACCAAAGACCATATTATATATTAAACCAAGTTAAAAATACTGCAAAATAAAAGCTTCAAGATTACTTTAAACATTAACTACTCCCCATAACATTCAAGCAATTGGCATTTCGAAAGGCATATGAAAAGGAGAAGGGACTAAAACACAGCTAAGCAACATTAATACTCATTAGTCTTACTGATGATTATTTTATAAGTCAGGAAGAATAAAAGACAAAACTAAAATACAATGTTTTATTTAGCCTGTCTGTTGCTCTACTTAATCACTTTGAAATACCTAATAATTTTCACAAATAACAAAAAAGTAATATATTTGGGTCTAAAAATATTAAAAACTATAAAAGTCTCAAAAATTCAGTTAGCTAATTGTCTTCATGATAGATTATTTTTATTTATGACAGTCCTACCATATTTCTATAGTCTCATCAGTTTTAACAAACGACATAATTATAACTCATAATACTGTGCTGTCAATAAATTTTTTAAAAAAGTATCAAGAGGAAAGGATACAAGAATCCTTGTAAGCTTAATTGCTTTGTTTTATTGGTTTAATTTGTTATTCAGCATTGATCTTCCTTCTGAATTCAACATATCAATTTTCAAGTAGTCCCCAATTGTTTTAAAGTGTGTAGGCTGATAATATATGTACTAACAACAGTCTGGGCCAAGTTAAAAAACAAAGCAAAACTGTATTATATTTTACCTTTCCTTCATCAACCTGAACAGCAACATGTCTTGCTGTAATTGCCTGAAAGAGAAAAAAACATGTAATTAATAATTACATTCTAAAACCTTAACATGAAAAAATAACAACAAAAACGTTTTAACAAAATATAAAATATTCTAAATTATTTTATTAAAATTGAATGAGATTTATTTATTAAGAAAAAAGATGATATTGTAGGTGAGAAAAGTATATAGGCATGGTCATAAGATTAAGTTACTACATGGTTTCAGGTTCAATCCCATTGCATGGCATCACTGTCAAGGCTTTAGAATGACCAATGCCTTCAGAGAGAAAATAGGTAAACAGAAACTATATGGGAGCCTGTCAGAGGGATCATTCCTGCTCTTGAGTAGTAGACTTAATCCACTGCTAGGTTTCACACCAATAAATGGCCCATGAATGTTCCTTGCTGCTAGCATATGGGCTAGGTCACAGATCTAAGGGTATCTTCCACCTTTTCTCCTACCAATCCTTCAGAGACCCTAGAAAAAAGAACACTGCCTTCCCCTGCTGACTATTATAAAAAATGAAATGAAAATTTATATATAAAAAAAAAACACAAACTCAACTGTGTCTACCACAATATATTGATAATTATTGCCGCTAGAGGTATTTAAATTAGGAAACTTGGGATAAAAGAATGATTAGTGAGAGCTGTGCGAGCCATGTACAGAGATGCTGCCAGTAAGGTGAGGGTTGGAAATGAGTACAGCAATGAATTCCGGGTAGAGGTAGGGGTCCACCAAGGTTCCGTCCTCAGCCCCCTCTTATTTACCATAGTCCTCCAGGCAATCACAGAGGAGTTCAAGACAGGTTGCCCCTGGGAGCTCCTCTATGCTGATGACCTTGCCCTAATTGCAGAGTCACTATCAGAACTAGAGGAGAAGTTTCAGGTGTGGAAGCAAGGTCTAGAATTGAAGGGCCTTAGAGTCAACCTAGCTAAAACCAAAATCCTAATAAGTAGGAAGGTAGATA
>NC_068981.1:173237960-173244373 GCF_001194135.2 Octopus bimaculoides | reverse complement strand
CCTGACTGGCTCCTGTAGGATTTTCGAGCGAGATCGTTGCCAGTGCCCCTGGACTGGCTTGTGTGGGTGGCACATAAAAGACACCATTTCGAGCGTGGCCGTTTTCGTGCGGGTGACACGTAAAATCACCCACTACACTCTCTGAGTGGTTGGCGTTAGGAAGGGCATCCAGCTGTAGAAACTCTGCCAAATCAGACTGGAGCCTGGTGTTGCCATCCGGTTTCACCAGTCCTCAGTCAAATCGTCCAACCCATGCTAGCATGGAAAGCGGACGTTAAACGATGATGATGATGATGATGACATCAGAGCTAGGAACATTATTTCTGACAGAGTTCGAATGTACAGCTTAAATTTTCCTGAAATGTCTGCTTCCTAATTGTGAATATCCAATTACATATTTGCTAAAAGCATAAAATTCAAAGTGACAAAAAGAGTTCAGATGTTTTTAGGATTAAATAAAAACAATAACACAATTTAAACAACAGGTGAAGCAAAAACAAATACACTATTTATTACCTTAAGGGCAATAGCAGCAGCTTTTCGTTTTTCTTGTTTTTGCTGCAACACAGTAAGTTCAAGAACTTCTTTATGTAACTCCTTTGCTTGTGTTTTCCAATATTCATTTGTCGCTTGTAATTCATCAATTTTAACCTGAAGACTTTCTAAAGTGGTTTCTTTACTGTTTAAAATATTTATAACTTCTCTTTTTACAATCTCAGCTAATTCCTAGGATTAAAAACAAAAACCCAGTTTAGTATTAATATATCAAAAAGTACAGCTATAATTTGCTGCAAGTATGTTTTAAATATTCAAAAGAACTGAGTTTAACTAAATATGAATCAAATATACTCCTCCTGTCTTCAGTACCTCATACTCACAGGAGAGAATTACTCAACACAAATCACATTTAAAAAGTATGAAAGCTCTTTAGTGTTTGAAGTGGGAAATTTTACCAATGTTTTGAATACAACATAGATGTAATTGAGTTACAAGACCAGAGTCAGTACAAGTTGTTGTCAGATGTATCTTGGAAGTGAAAAATATAGTACTGAGTAATTTAATAGTAAAAAAAAATTAAATAATAAATGCGTATAACCTTGCAACATGTGAGTTGCAGGTATGGCAATGTGGAAAAGAAGTTCACTTGCCAACCACATGGTTTTGGGTTCAGTCCCACTACATGGTATCTTGAGCAAGTGTCTTCTACTATAGCTTTGGGCCAGCCAAAACCTTGTGAATGAATTTGGTAAGTAGAAGTTCCATTGTGCAAGTATTTTGAACAATAAGAAGGAAAAATCATTAAACAGCAATTAGAACTGGGATAACCTTTCTCTGGTTATCTATATTTAAGAACAGAGGTGTGTGCCACATAAAAAGCACCCAGTACACTCTGTAAAGTGGTTGGTATTAGGATGGCATCCAGCCATAGAAACCATGCCAAAACAGACAATTGGGGCCTGGTACTGCTGTCTGACTTGCCAGCTCCAGTCAAACTGTCCAACCCATACAAGCATGGAAAACTGACATTAAATGATGATGATGATGATGATGATGATGATGATGATGATGATGATGATGATGATGATGATGATGATGATGATGATGATGTCGACAATATATATAAAGCATTAAAACTGTAATCAATATATCATTACATTAAATTTTTTTTTTCTAATTTTTTTTTTCTTCTTTTAATTTGTATTTTTATAATGAAATATTACTAAAATGGTAATGAAATCTTATGACACTTTTAATCCAGAAATATTTAGCTAATACCAACTTGCCAAGATCACATCTAGCTCTATGATGTAAGCATACTGTTTTAACCTTCCATCAAAATTTCATGTTTATGTTCCAAACACCAGTTTAATAATAACAAGTTAATTTACTCATGCCTTCATTATCTGAAAATTAACTGAAACAAATGAGGTGTATGTCAACAGAAATATAATAACAAAAGAGTTAAAGGGTATGATATTTGAAAAATGTTCCTTTGAATTGAGAGACAAAAATATCTAAGTTCAAAGTACAATGAAGCAGTAATCTAGGAACAAAGATATTTCCAAAATGAATGAATGCTACCTTTTCAGATATCTTGATGTACTTTTGGTCTGAATTTGATGTTTTTTCTTGATCTTCTTCTTCGTCTGTTGTTACTGATTCTTCAGAGGGTTTTTCACTAGAATCACTGTCTTTACTAGACTCTTCCAATTCGTCAACAAATGGGATAGAATCTAATTTAATACCAATCCGTGACCCTAAGTTACCAATTACATCATCTAAACGAGATCGTTTTACTGGGGCAATTTCTGCATCAGTCCAATCATCAGCTTCTTCAGCAGATCTTTTTTTATCGTTATTTTCCCAGCTTTCTGAAATTTCACAAGACTTAGTAACACTTGACAAATCTTCATTGGAATTGTTTCTTGAAAATTGTAATGGAGATGGTGTTTTAGAAAGCCTTTCAGAACTGCTGTCAACTTCTTTGCCGTTATCATTATCCAGATCAGCCTCTTCCTTTTCATCAGAATTAGATACATCCTTACTTATTTCTGTATCATCCTTATCAGATGTCGAAATATCCTTATCTGGTTCTTCAGGTTGTAATGGTGCTGACACAGATGAATCTGAAAATAAAACAAAACCATCCCTATAATCAGAGGTAACTCAAAAATTCCTATATAACATTAATATATATAATAATTTTTACAACAGACTTCATAGAAATAATGGATTTCAAACACAAAAAACCTCATATTAATGAAACATATGTAGAAAAAAAATAAAAAGCTTGGAAAATAGTACCCATCTTTTAGCAACTGAAACTGCGGTACATAGAAACTAGAACAAGTCAGTACTAGAAACTTCACAGTTATCAAACAAATCCCTTTCTGTTCTATGTTTAAGAGATGAGAAATTATGTACATTATTTACATTTGACGGATATTTGTCCACATCTTGTTTGTTGTTAACACAACAATTCGGCTGATATACCCTCCAGCTTTCATCAGGTTTCTTAGGGAAATTTTGAACCTGGGTTCTCATTCCTAAGGTATTTTTCGATATTATTATTACTATTCAGGTCACTGCTTGGAATTGAACTCGGAATCTTGGGGTTAGTAGCCCGCGCTCTTAACCACTACGCCATATGCCCATGGGTTTATGGCGTAGTGGTAACCATTACACCATATGCCCATGGGCATATGGCGTAGTGGTCAAGAGCGTGGGCTATTAACCCCAAGATTCCGAGTTTGATTCCAGGCAGTTACCTGAATAATAATAGTAATTATTATTGTTATAACATCAAAAAATACCTTAGGAATGAGAACCCAGGTTCGAAATTTCCACAGGACACCTGATGAAGGCTGGAGGGTATATCAGCTGAAACATTGTGTTAACAACAAACAAGATGAGGACAAATATCCATCAAATGTAAATAATGTAAATCCCTATCTGGTTTGTAATTAAATATAAAATGTTTTTTACTAAACACTTTGCAGAGTTCAGAGATGAGAGGTATAATTGAGTTCTCTCTTTGCAAAGACTAATCAGGAGTTACTTAACAGTAACAGTTATCGCTATATGTGCACTATAACCTGGACTGGTAAATGAGCAAAAGGACTGTTTCTGTGAAGTTATCATCATCATCATTTAATGTCCGTTGTCCATGCTGGTATGGGTTGGACAGTTTGACCAGGGCTGGTAAGCTAGAAGGCTGCACCAGACTCATCTGATTTGGCATGGTTTTCTACAACTGGATGCCCTTCTTAATGCCAACCACTTTGAGAGTGTAATGGATGCTTTTATGTGCCACCAGCATGGGTGCTATTTGCGTGAAACAACTCTTTTGACTATCAAGGTAACAAACGGACTCCTTAAGCGACACCATGATGATTGTTTCTGGTAAATATGAGACTCTATGGTATGAAGAATGAAGAATGAGGAGGAATCAAGGCTTCTGCAGCTCAGTGACACAAATGAATTAACCCATTACAGCAATAACTTCAGGCAAACAACCAGCCACTGTATAAATCTACTAATCAGATGAACATGTATACCAAATAGATTTCACACTCAAGAAACAAGACCGTAACCAGTTGTGAGTCCTTCCTAAGTGAAGGAGGGACAATTTAACCTAGACTAGTGATCAATAACCTCATGGTAAGAGCTAGCCATATTCTGAGACACTGGAGAAGGAAGGACAGTTTGGAAGCTGAATGACCCTCCAGCCAAACATAGGCTCATAGAAATACTAGCTGGTGTTAAGAAGATGTACCTGCATATGATGATAACGTCAGCATAAAGAATAACTGGGATGTCTATAAGACAATTTGCTATGAGCCATAGACAAGATTTGTGAGGATGGAGCATGGTTCCAGCTAGACTCAATAGAAGAACTAGCAATTGAAGTTGACAGTTATATAGTTGAAAGCACTATTAAGGATTAGACCATCACAAGTAGTTACTAAAGTGCTGAAAAGGTCTGGCAAAGTAGGACATGCAGTTGTCACTTGCATAGTCAATCAGGTTTATTGTCGATTTGTTCCAGGTCTACTCCAGTTGATTAGGTCTATGATCAAAGCCTTGAATATTCAATGTTTTTCCTAAGTGCAGGGCAGTAAGTATGTCATCTGAAGGAATTTTGCTGTTAAGGGGAGCCATAGTAGTATCACCATCAACTGCTACAAAAGCAAAAGAAATGCTCTAGAAAGGAGTAACTATAAACATTTTTAATTGATGGACAAAGAAACAAAGTATTCAAGTATGTCTACAAAGTGAATTAGTTTAGATGAGATGCAGTTTGGGTTAATGTCTGAATGTGAGTCTCATCAATGACTTCTTCCCAGTGATACAACTACAGAATACGATGTAGATGAATAGTGTATAAAAGCTATTCAAGCCATGTATAAAAATACTGTCAGCAAGGTGAGAGTTAATAATGAGTTTAGCAAGGCATTTAACATGCAAGGTGTCCATCAGGGCTGTTCTCAATTTCCTCCTGTTTATTATAGATTTCCAGTCCTTATGTTAAGACAGCTGTCCATAGCAACTTCTGCATACCAATGACCTTAATTCTGGCAGCTCTTTGTCAAGGAATTACAAAAGAAATTCCAAATGTGGAAGCAAATCCTAAAATTGAAGGCCCCGAAGTAAAGACAAAATTTTAGTTAGCAGTAAAGAAGACAATAATATCTAAGAAGTGGTTACGTTTGAATGTTTGATATCTATCCTTTCATTCTTTTACTGCGGCCATGCTGGAGCACTGCCTTGAATGCTTTTAGTTGAACAAATTGACCCCAGGACTTAGGACTCACTCTCTGAGGGGTAGATTGCATGGATGATGCTTATGTATGATGTTTGATTTTGTGTGAGAGCAAAACATGGGCATTTCATGTTGAGGTATTGTGAAGGCTGAAAAAAAAAAGCAAGCATTCATTGCTGGCTATATAACATTAGCATGCTTGAACAGCAGATTACAACTGAGCCGAAGAAAAAAATTAGGTATAAAGTGTATCACATGTAGCATGCTACATTGGTTTTAACATTTGATACTTATAACAAATTCCATGCAAGTAAAGTGGAAAGATCATGCAAAAGAAGAAGACCAAGAGGGAAAGCTGACCTCAAGGGTTGGGGGAGGTGGATTTTGTACAGGCTACTAGTCTCTTTGAACATGGTTGATGCTGTGTTGAAGTCATTATGTAGTAATGACTAGAAAAGGTAGGGTAACTGTGATGTCAGTTGTAATATGAGGCAGTGCTAATGTAAGGATTTGTAAAAAGATCAAGTAAGTGTTAGGTACAAAATAGTGGATGAGAGGATACATATTTGCATTACTTCATTTACAATTCTAGATGTAATGTTGTGATATTCTATGTAGGGAAGGCTAACTTAGAATTATTTCCCCCCACCAGCCCAATTTGCAAATTCTGAGAAATTAGCAGTATTGGTGGTAGTTGTTGAAGATACTGAATGAGATAATTCCTTCCTATTTTATAAGTTCAATATGACAGTTTACATTAAACCACCAGTGATTATTAAAAGATAAAGCATCAAATACTAAATAACCTTTAAATTTCAGAAATATTCTTTTGGCTTTAATTTTAAAATCTAAATTACTTGTTTTAAATTTTTGTGATGGGTCTCTTTTTTTTTTTTTTGCAATAAAAAAAGAGTCTCTGCCTAGTCTTGAATTCAAAAAGCTAAGCTGAAGAGAAAAAAGCTGACAGAAAATATTCATTATCAACCCACCTGAAACCACCCAAAGTGTTTTCTGTCTTTTATAACTGAAAAAATGGAAACCAGTTTCACATTCACCAGTAGTGATTCAGAATTTGAAGTGAAGGATTTTCAATATATATATATATCATCACCATCATCATCGTTTAACGTCCACTTTCCATGCTAGCATG
>NC_068981.1:173235029-173237728 GCF_001194135.2 Octopus bimaculoides | reverse complement strand
CATGCAACAAGTATAACAATGTGCATAATGGAGAATCAGATATTTCAATTTCTAATTGCAAAAGCAGTAACTCCAATAATAGCTCTGATAATGATAATGAAAGTGAGGAGTGTCTACAAGAAACAGTATGAAGTACTTAGAAAGTACCTTTAAGTTTTTCAAAAGAGATAGGACCCAATCACAGTGTTTCCAATAGTTGAAAGCAATTGGCTATTTCTTTATATTATTTTTTTACTCTTCAATAATTCCCAACAGTAACTGCAGAAACAAACTGTAACACAGAATTATAAAACAAAGAGGGGTAGGGGAAGTTTGCAGTTTCTCACATGCCTGGAGGAAATTGGGGCATTTTAAACATTATAATGGACATTAAGAAGCTAACCATGACTACAAACAAGGTTTTTGAACTTATGTCAATCCTTGTACATAAGAAACACAACAGTACACCAGTATGCAGGGAAGAAAATTATGAAAATCATGATCCCTTATTCAAAATAAGACCCTTCCTCAACAATACTCAAAGCATCATCGTCATCATTTAACATCTGCCTTCCATGCTGGCATGGGTTGAATAGCTTGACTGAGGACTGGCAAGCCAAAAGACTACACCAAGCTCCAATCTGATCTGACAAGGTTTCTACAACTGGATGTCCCTCCTAACGCCAACCACTCCATGAGTGTAGTGGGTGCTTTTTACATGTCACCAGCACGAGGGCCAGTCAGGCAATACTAGCATCAACCACGCTTAAATGGTGCTTTTTACATGCCACTAGCAGGGGAGCCAGTCAGGCGACACTGGCAACAGCCACGCTCAAATGGTGCTTTTTACGTGCTACTGGAACAGGACCAGCCAAGCGGCACTGGTGCATTTTACATGTCACTGGCACGTGAGCCAGTCCAATGGGACTGGTATCGGCCACGACAATGATTTCACTTGATTCAACAGGTCTTCTCAAGCATAGTTTATTGTCCAATGATTGAAGGGTACTCTTAAATGGGCCGGTTATGGTCTCACTTGGCTTGCCAGGTCTTCTCAAGCACAGCATATCTCCAAAGGTCTTGGTCGCTTGTCATTGCCTCAGTGAGGCCAAACGTTCAAAGGTCATGCTTCACCACCTCATCCCAGGTCTTCTTGGCTCTACCTTTTCCACAGGTTCCCCCCACTGTTAGGCTGTAACACTTTTCCACACAGCTGTCCTCATCCATACGCAACACATTATCATACCAGCGCAGTCTCTCTTGCACACCACATCTGATGCTTCTTATGTCCAACTTTTCTCTCAGGATGCTCACAGTCTGTTGTGTATGCACACTGACATTACACATCCAGCGGAGCATACTAGCTTCATTTCTTGCAAGCTTACGCATGTCCTCAGCAGTCATATGGGAATTAAAATCTAGAAAAAGAGAGTACACCCTTAATTGGAGTATAATGGTAGAGCCCACTCCTATAATATTGGGAATAAAATGTGTTTATTATGCATACCAGAATTTACGAAACTACTACAGTCTAGAGATGAATTATTAAACACATATGATGAATGTGGATGTAAATGTAGACACCGAAGTAATTTTACCTTCAATAAAATGAAATACTGAACCCCCACCCTTGAATCAAATATCCACACAATTTTATTTCTACAGCACTTAAATAGACTATATAAATAAATAAATAATTTAAATAAATGAATTAAATATTACTAAAATTATATAATAACAAATTATATATTTCTCCCAACATAGGTAAATTGAAGATAGTAATAGAGGATAGTTTAAATTTAAACTATGCATAGTGTATTTACCCCACTTGGTACTAATCACCTATAAGTTCCCATAGTTCAATGCTATCTTCCTCTAATTGCCATTTTGAAAACTAATCCTGGTGCTAGCAAAAAAGGAAGATATGTATTTGAATTTTTCTTGTTACATTTCACATTTAAACAGAGACATTTTTATTCTGAAGTATAATTTTATATCTTATAATTTGTATCTGACATTATATACTTGATTTTACAAGTTTGATATATATATTAATTCATATTTTTAATGTATAATTTATAAATTTTAATTCTTAATATTACAAAGTATAATTTTTTTATTTAATTTTTCATCTTTAATGCTTAATTTTATTGCTTATTTTTTAAAGGCATGTAAAATTAGATTTATAATATTTTGAAAGAGAACTGGAAGATGTATTGGAATAATTGTAAATCTGATGATTGCATATGTGTTTATATATGTATACAATTGTGTGTATGTATATATATTATAATCTTCCAATACTGAAACACGTGTAGGTCCTTCATATTTAATTAATTTAGTGTTAACTAAAATAGGAGATAATTAAGGAAGTATAGTATATACCCTGCTGGTATAATAGTTATGTCCTTTAAGTATTATTTTGCGATGTGCAAATGGATACCATGAGTTTACTTTCAGATATACCCAGGTTATTTTTTTGTATTATCTGAAATAGAATACCCGCATATCTATTAATCCTAAAACTTGAATTATTATTAACTTTCATTAGATACTTTGTATATTTATAGATAAATATATAAATATATGATAAATAAGACCCCAAGGTACGATATGCAGATGCATGTAATGCTGAAGGGTTGTACCTGATTGATTTGGAAATTCGTTTTCCCAAATTATTCAAATTATATATATATATATATATATATATATATATATAT
>NC_068981.1:173225926-173234702 GCF_001194135.2 Octopus bimaculoides | reverse complement strand
ATATATATATATATATATATATATATATATATACGATGGGCTTCTTTCAGTTTCTGTCTACCAAATCCACTCACAAGGCTTTGGTCAGCTCGAGGCTATAGAAGACACAGTGGGACTGAACCCAGGACCATGTGGTTGATAAGCAAGCTACTTACCACACAGCTCCTGTGCCTATATGTATGTATATATATATATATATATATATATACATCTATTTCCCATGTTAGCATGGGTAGAAAGATTTGACAGGATTCAATGGGTCAGAAGATTACATCTTGGTCCAATGTTTCATTTTTTGGCATGGTTTCTTATGACTGGATGCCATTCCTAATACCAACCACTTTACTGGGTGCATTTCTTCATGATACTACAGAGGTTACCATGTCATCATCAAGATGAAAGAGCCCTTTCAAGTCCTGCTTTGTTGTTGCTCAACTTGATTACTAATCACTAACAAAGTGTACTTGATGCTTTCCAAGGGATTGCCAAGCAGCTTACAAAGTGAGACAGTTTCCAAGGATGGTAGTGGAGAGAATAGTAGAGAGAACAATATTGTGGTGGGAATAATTGAAACAGGGGGAGGATGACAGGAATCAGTATTAAGAAGAGGAAAAGGACAAAGTAGAAATAAGGTGGGTTGAATAGGTGAACAAGAGTGATGAAGTAGGTCAATCTGTCTGCCATGACAACACACATTGGGCCATTTGCTAGGGTTAATAACAGAGTGATAGGATGGCAGAGAGAGTTGAGTAGGAGATGCAGTGTTACTCCTCCATATCATTCAGTTAGGATAAAATGTGAGAAGGCAGTAACAGGAGGGAAAGGTAAAAGTAGTGATGGGTTTGTAAGAGGGAGTCAGAGTGGGAAGGAGGAATGGTGCTGTGTTGGAGGAGGTGGAATTTTGCTCCACATTATATATGGATGGATAGAATGGTGCATCCAAGAGAATCAGGAAGGCTGGATAAAGGCAGTCAGAATGCAATCCTTCCTCACACAAGCATCATGATTCTGGAGGAAAGAGTAACACAAGGATATAGGTGGCAGTGGTATGGGGAAAGGAGATATTCAATATACACAAATCAAGTACCTCCTGCTCCTACTCTCAGTTATGGGAAGCATATCATGATGAATAAAAGAAACGATTGGCAGATGAGAGTGTACAGAATAGGCAAACCAGTTAGGAGGAATAGATGTGTGTATGTACATATATTATAATCTTCCAATACTGAAACACGTGTAGTTCCTTCATATTTAATTAATTTAGTGTTAACTAAAGTAGGAGATAATTAAAGAAGTATAGTATATACCCTGCTGATATAATGGTTATGTCTTTTAAGTATTATTTCGTGATGTGCAAATGGATACAATGAGTTGACTTTCAGATATACACATTAGGTTTTTTTTTGTATTATCTGTATTAGGTTTTTTTTTTTTTTGTATTATATTTCATCCGTTCTATACCTTAGTGTTCCACCATGAGGGTATAGAATGAATGAAAGAAGAAAATGTGCAGAGGGATATGTGCACTAAATTTGCACATGAGACTGAGTCTTCTGTAGCACTACTAATTGGTAGATGACAATCTTCTCTCATCTTCATCAGATGTAACATCTTCAGATCATTTTTCACCATCTCATACCAAATCTTCTGCAATCTCTCTCCTCCACAGGTACCTTTCAGTACTTGCTCATGCAGCTGTAATCTCTTCCATTCTTATTACATGTCTAGTTTCCTCTCTTGCACACATCTGATTCCTCTTAGACCAAGTTTGTCCCTCAGTTCATTTACACTTTGTTGTTTATGCACATTAACATGGTACATTCAGCAAACCATGTTTATCTCCTTTCTTCCAAACTTTTGCATTCCTTCCTCACTCAAGGCTACATAGCAGTACATTTAGCACACAAACATCATACAATCTGCCCTTCATCTTGAGGGATAATGCCAGCAGAATTAATAGCTCTTCTAATATTCCCCAATATGTTCTTATTCTGACTACCACACTTTCAGAATATCCACTCTCACTAATTTGATCACTAGGTAGTGAAAGCTATCAGCTACTTTTAGGGAGCCATCTAGGTATTTAAGAGAATCTATTTCCTGGGTTCTCTTATTGATCACTGCACCATATGAAATTTACCTTTACTGTTAGGCCATTTTTGATTACACTACACCCTTCATGCTTCCATTACACTGGGCATATCTTTCGGAATTTTTACCAACTGTTTTTCTGTTGGAAGAGCACAAACTTATCCCTGATTCTATAAGGGTTCTACCATCCTTAATATTAACTAAAACTTTCGTTTTCCCTAAGTGAACTTTAACATTTTTCATTTTCAGATTTTGCTTCTGTGTCTGGAACTTCAGCTTCAGTTCTGATTCTGCAATAAATGCCAAGTCATCAGCTGTAAGTTCCCAAAAGTAGCTCTTCTAAAATTCCCTGTTCTGGCATGGAGTGCTATAATAAATAGGAATGGGTTGAGAAATGAGCTCTGGTATACCCACACCTACAAACTAAACTCATTAATAGATCTCACCTTGCTGACTGCTCCTTTGTACATAGCAGTAAAAGGGACCTTGTCAAAAACAATCTCCAAATCAATGTATGCCTCTGTGTGTGTGTGTGTGTGTGAGGGGGGGGGGTATATACACATATGCATACATTAAATACTAGTGCTAACATGCTATCTTGAAAATAGTATGTTGGCAATGACAGTGGTTTTGTATATATTGGTTATTTAGTGTATAACTTTAACCCTAACAAATAACAGGAATTGTATCCAACTCATAACATCATGGGAAACGAAGACAAAAGCAATTATGATGATTCAGTATTAATCTTTCCATGCCCTCACATGAACAGAAATTATCTCCAATTCTTCAAGATACATAATTTGGTATAACTTGAGAATCCATTCAAACTTGAAATTTTCACCTTCTAAATACACATGTATACACATATGTTTGGTGCACATGTGCATGTGTTAGTGCAGGCAATAACTTTCTGTCCAATCCATTCTGGCATGGTAAAATGGATGTTAATTCTTCTTCTTTAATTTGGTATTTGTAATTGGTTAGTAACAAGGTCAATTTTAATTATTCTGTTAGTAGGCATATTAATAGAAATACTAAGATTTGATACTTCCCATATATTAAACTTGAATAACAATTTTTTACTTTTTCAGCAAATAAATGACCAGAAAAATATATATATTCTTAGGAATAATATATGTATTTAAACTGTTTGATATTCATCTTGCTTTGCATGTAATTGAAAATGAGCTAACCATCTATTTACATTATAGGAGGGGGGGGGGATGACATAGAAAACTAAAACTTATAGTCACATTTCATTAATTGAAAGCAAGAATGCAACCAAAATAAATTGAGCAACAGCAATAGCAGAATCGTCACTGCCACCACCACCACCACCACCACCACCAGTCATTGTCTTGTCTATTTTCCTATGTTCACATGGGTTAGATGGATCCTTGTCAACACAGTATCTCACCACTATTGTGCACCTTAATCATCTTTGTGAGGTTCAGCATCCTAACATCAGTTTTTACCAATTCCACTAATGTCTTCCTCTTCCAAATTTTCTTCCACTTGAATCTCCTGGTAATTTTTTGTCTCTATGTTTTCCTCCATAAGCACACATGCCTATACAAATACAATCTTCATTCTTGCACATTACATTTGATTCCTCTTATACCCAATTTATCTCTACCACATCTTTCATGCATACTAACATTCCAATACAGCATGCTTGCTTCATTTCTCTCCAAGCTTTGCAGTATCAACACTTCCCTATGTTGCCAGCACAACTAATAGCTCCACAAGCTTTTCCCACTCTAACCTTATTCAGGTTACACTGACAGAACTTTTATTGTCATCATCACAGATGTGGAGTTGGAGTCAGTGAAAATGAATTGACTCCTACTAAATATAATAATACAATACATTAAAATTTTCAATTTCACAGATTCTAATTTGAAGATAACCAATGGCTTCTGTGAAGAAGGATCTAGTAGAAACAAATCTATCTAAGAACAAAATGTTAGTAAATTTTTTATCTGGATTTTTAATTTAACCACCATTCAAAAGATACAATGTTTCTGTAATAAATTTTGTAGAGATAAACTTTCCAATATTCTTGAATATAATTTATTTCATTTTAATCTTTCATGGTGCATTCACTAAAATTTTATTTTCAAACAATGCTTTAATTTCAATAAAGAAGAGTTAAGAATCAAATTGAATTTATTTATTTTAAAAGTGATTTATGCTGCTTTTGATGTTCAACCTTTTTCATTTTAAACTTAAACTTTTTGGGACATCTCACTTCTTATATTCCATTTTTAACATGTTTTCCAAAATTGGATGCCATTCTTATTGGTCAATCACTTTACGTAATCCTCTGGCTGCAATTTCTTATAACACCAGTACAATAGGAGTTGCCATGTCAACAGCAAGACTAAAGAATCCTCCTTATAGTTGTCTATGTTAATCGGCTAATCACCTTATAAAGTGTAGAGTGCTATATATATTATGTACTCATTGTAAAGTAAATCAGACATTTAGTAGCATAAATTGTTAATGACTAGATGCAAAATATGAATAATAAATTTTACAATACACTTGTGCAAAATGAATATAAAATTGTCAAACATAAAATAAATGTTGATTATATAATAGTTACAGAAGAAATAAACAGAGGGAGATAACACAGACAAATGGCTAGATAATAATTGAAGCAGAGATACGGCAAGAAAATTAAGAATGTAACAACTTGGATAAACGAGTTTAACACAATTTAATGCAAAAGAACCCAAAAAACCCCCCCGAAAATTTGAGTATAGCACACCTTACAAACAAGCTTCCCTTATATAATCAAAACACAATATTTACATCTTATAGTAATGTAAAATAAACAATGATGGTGGTGGCTGTACTGTTTAAAGTAAAGTAACTTTTACAAAATACAATAAAAACATGCTCTATTAAGAAACTAAATAAGATTTTTAAACTATTTTTCTTAATTTATCAGATTTATAAAAAAAAAGTTTAAAACACACACAGCTCTCTCGCAATTCCCTTTCTACAATTCATACAATATCCTTCATCTAGCTATATCTTACAGAATCTTTGACATTTTCAAAAACATGTAATTTGAGCCTAAATTAAGGGCAATAAATCTTATAAGTTAAGTTAAGTTGTAAAGTACATGAGTTTTGCAACAAGCAAAAATGCTAGCTCTAAAATCTTTCTAAGAGATCAATGCAGTAGTTGTATTAGCAAGTAATGTTTGTAGCCACTTCAACATGGCTGTCCATTCGAACAGACTTTAACCTCTAGAGGACATCTCCTCTAGCTGGTTAACGATGCATCCGATATATTGCGAAGGAAGCGAAGCCCTACTACCTTCTAGCAATGTGACCAGCAGACCTGCCTGGTTTCAAGCTATTTCTGCTCCTCTTCAGAACTGGACACCTCATCTGCTAGAGATGGCAGTAGCTCGCTGTATATATAAATTTAAGCAACACAGTCACTGATTTTGTGACAAGCAAAATTGCTATTTCTAAAATCTAAGAGATCAACACAGTAGTTGTACTAACAAGTAATGTTCATAGCCACATCAACAAGGCTGTCCATTTGAACAGACTTTACTGTGAATTCTTTAACCTCAAGAGGACATCTCTAGTTGGTTAACGAGGCACAGCTGCTTTCAATATTTTGTGAGCAGGGGAGTGAACCCCTACTACCTTCTAATGATAGGACCAGCAGACCAGCCTGGTTTCGGGCTATTTCTGCCTCCATTCGAACAGACAGCCATGTTGAAGTGGCTGCAAACATAACTTGTTAGTACAACTACTGCGATGATCTCTTACAGAGATTTTAGAATTAACATTTTTGCTGGTTGCAAAAATCAGCAACTGTTTGTTGCTTGAATTTATATATATTGCAAGCAGAAGCAAGCTATTGCCATCTCTAGTAGATGAGGTGTCCAGTACTGAAGAGAGGCAGAAATAGCCTGAAACCAGGCTGGCCTGCTGGTCCCGCTGCTAGAGGATGGTAGGGGTTCACTTCCCTGCTCGCAATATATTGGACACAGCTGTGTATCATTAACCAGCTAGTCCTCTTGGGGTTAAAAAATTGCAGTAAAGTCCATTCAAACGGACAGCCATATTGAAGCGACTAGGAACATTACATGAGTTTTATTCTCACTAAAGCAACAATAATTAGAATTATTATTTAGATAGGATTTAAGACCAGTATTTCAGTTTCATGAACATATTTTTGCTAACTAAAATGCTTGTTTTATCAATAATTTTAATATTCTAAATAGGTATAAAAGACCAAAAGTGTACCTAAAATACTTTCTTAATTATTCATAAGTAAGACTTAATGATGTCATAGCATAAAAAAAAAACTAAATGAAACTCTAAATATTAATTCAACCAAACAAGGAATACAATGTACTTATAGATGATGAAGATAGTTATTAACTGTTTATATAAAACAATCTACAAATAAGAATGAGTTAATTTGAAAAAAATTTAAATACCTAAAAAGTAAATCAAGTAAAAACAGAAAAGCAGCTGAACAAGAGTTTCGCACCAAGCATTAAATTTTCGAAGATGAAGATATATATATGGAATATCAAAGAAATCTCATTTAGTTTTGTTTTTAAATGACGGTTAAAATCTTAAAATCCATACGCATGTTTGTAAACTGTTTCTGTCGGAACTTAAAAGAATATATGGCTATCAAATATTCTGGATGATTTTATAGTATACTTAGATTCTCTCAACTAGCACAAGTTCTAAGCATTAAATTCTAATTTCTTGCTAATGGAAAAAATCTTAATCGCTACAAAAAAATTAGGTTAGTATATATTGGGCTTACACAATGCTAGTAACAATTTATACCCATGAGTTAAAAATATGTACATGGGGGCTAATGTCAAAATAGCTAAGAAAGAAAAAAAAGGGGTGGTACTGAGGTAAACTTACCAACTTGCCCGTTACTCTTAGAAATATATTCATCAATTTCTTTTATCTTCTCATCTTCCTTATCATCATTATGATTAGTTGAAGCAATAGTCCCAAAGTTTTCAAATAAATTTCCACGTGAGGAACTGGTTTTGTTTGATTTGGAAGAAGATTGGGAATCACTTGTTGATGTTACATTTTGAACATTACTGTCATCCTTCTTTTTTAAAAGCATTTTACTTAATGCTGAATTTGAGTTCTTTTCTGAAAAATATTTGAATGAATCTTTTATTTTTTCATCCAAACCATAAGAGGATACAAATTCTTTAACATCAGACCCAGAATAGTCTCCATTACCAACAAAATTCTTCTTCTCAGAATGGTTTTCATTATCATTACAATTCTTTTTATCAGAAGAAACATTCAAAGAGTTTAAATGATTGAAGTTTACTTCTGTTTCCTCATTGTCAGATGCTTCATTTTTTGATGTTTTAGATTTATCACAATTATTTTTAACATCATCTAAATTTTCAGGATTGTCATAATTTTCTGACAAAGGACTCGTTTGAGTGGTATCAATGGGTGATAAGTTCATATGGCTAGAGTTATTGTTAACGTTTTCCTGTGATACCGATTCATCTAGATTTTGATCATCAGATTGTTTTTGAGATTCACTTGTATTTTTGTTTATGTTAGTAGTAGAACTGCTTTTCTTATCTGGTTTTATTCCAAAATTGCTATCTACATTTTTCTCAATAGCTTCATTTTCAGGAGTGTCAGTATATCGGCCTTGACCATTTAAAGCTTTTATATTTTTTAAAGCTTCTTCAAATTCACTATTACCATCAGAATTATTGTCAGAAAAGCCACTATGCTCCACAAGGTTTGGGTTGGCATTTAGGCTGACATGAAGAGGTGACAATTTCGTAGATGACATCCGAGCACTATTTGACTGCCCAACTGAAAGAACAGAAAAACTGGTTAGGCTATAAACAAATTAAAAACAGTTTAGTGAAAATAAATAACATACTAGTTTCAATTAGAATACTAATTTGGTTAAATTGTTATTTTAAATTAATAAATTTAAAAACAATCAATTAATTTAATAAGTTAAACAAAATATTCATATCGAATGTCTGTTTCACTACCTTACAGGGAACTCCTCTTACAGTTTCACGCATAAAAGAACAAAATATTTTTTCACTTTAATTTGTATCCTTAAATTATACACTAGCATTTTAATTGTCATTATTTTTATATTAAGTAGAGGAAATTTTGTGATATACAAATAATTAAAGAAAATCTATTTTCTGAATTTACATATAAACTATTTAGCAATAACTATATATATATATATATGTGATGCTGAATAAATATATATATATATGTGATGCTGAATAAATAGGAAAACGTAAACAGACGACCAGCAGTAAACAAAATTGTATTTGTAATTTATTGGACAATAATTTGTGTAATTAAATGAATGTGCAGTATGGCCAAAATGAAGGTGTGTATAGAAAATGGTTGTATATTACTTGGTGTTGTAAAATGAAATCAATTATGTTTGGTGGGTAAAACAATGTAGGAAATTTTAAGGAGAGTAGAGTAAGCTGATGAAAATGTTGACGCTGTAATGACACTAGAAGCCAATTAAACATGTTGTACATGCCCATCTAACTTGTACTATAAGTATAAATACACACTAAGAGGAGAGTTATAATAAATTTAACAAGAAAATAGTTATGAAAATATTTCTAAATATAACTCATTAAGTTTCAATT
>NC_068981.1:173211688-173225515 GCF_001194135.2 Octopus bimaculoides | reverse complement strand
AAATTTATTATAACTCTCCTCTTAGTGTGTATTTATACTTATAGTACAAGTTAGATGGGCATGTACAACATGTTTAATTGGCTTCTAGTGTCATTACAGCGTCAACATTTTCATCAGCTTACTCTACTCTCCTTAAAATTTCCTACATTGTTTTACCCACCAAACATAATTGATTTCATTTTACAACACCAAGTAATATACAACCATTTTCTATACACACCTTCATTTTGGCCATACTGCACATTCATTTAATTACACAAATTATTGTCCAATAAATTACAAATACAATTTTGTTTACTGCTGGTCGTCTGTTTACGTTTTCCTATTTATTCAGCATCACATAATTAACATACACACCATACTTCCTGTTATTTACAGAGAAAATCTTTTTATTCTCCAAATTCCATCTATCATCTCTAACAGACCATATCAAGTATATCAGTGCAAGCATGTCATTTGTTCACTATTAAGGATGTTGGTCCAAGTCCTTCTCCAGAGTCTTACTTTTCTGTTCTTGTTTCTTAATGCTTACTATCACGAATCCTTGAAATGTAGCTGGACCTGAACTTATCATTCGCACATACATCATACTGTCATTAGATCACACAATGACAGTATGATGCCTTTTGTTTTTTTTTTCATTGAATATAAATTTGTTATTGGTGGATTGGAGTGGGGCCTATTATTTCTCATACAGGTGTCACAGCAGAAAAAGAAGGCCTATTATACTAATACTACTTTTTATTAATCTCAGCTATATCTTGCATTAGCTTAACTATATAGACCACCTCCATCCATTGCTTAAGTCTACTTGACCATCTTCATCCATTGGCTTAAGTTTATTTTTAATGCATTGCCATTATCTTTGTAGTTAATGGTAGCATTGCTAATCTAATTATTAAAGAGAATGCCAGAAGTTACCATGTAATGGAGTTACTTTCCACATTTCAATTGCTTTTAATTGTATAAAACTTTCAATGTAGAATATTGATGTAATTATACAGATTTCATGAAAATTGAAGAGGCTTTTTTTTTTTTTGGTTTTTGTTTTTTTTTTTATGCCTTATGTACCTTATGTAAGGAGAAAGACAGTATGAATAAATACTCATGCTATTTCATATCTGATAAATATTGTTATTATTATGTTACATATATATATATTAGTCATTAGATATGAATACAAAAGAGACAATACTGTTAGTAGCTGTATTAGTATATTTAGTGCATAATTCCATAACACATAGTTTGAAGCATTCACTATTCCGCAACATCACTGAAGTATTTATGATATATAATCTAGTTGTTCAAAATTCAAGTTGTTGAATGCAAGTAATCTCTAAAATCTCCAGGGTTTTCACCAGCATGGAAAAAAAATGTAGTAAAGTTGAGGCTAACATAATATAGTGAGCCAAAAAGAAAATGAAATTAACCCCTCATGTGAAGTAGAAATATTAGCATTATAGACAATTCTTGTTGAAAATTGCTAAGAGAACCCTGGAATTTAAAATGATTCAAAATTCATGTAGCAGAGAATGAACCATATCCAGAGTTGTCAGTGTTTCTATAAACATCAAATTCACTCTTCACTAGATATTTATTTTCCATCAATTCAAATTCCAGAGTTCTATCCCTTGACTTTCTTATCAAAAAAATAAAAGAACTTAGTGCTAATGATTCTCATTGTGAGTTTAATTTCAATTTATAAAAAATTGATTTGGACTCACTCACATTAAGTATATTACCTCACGGATAACTACAATTTCAAAAATGTTTTGGTTAAACTCAACTAGAATATCATAAATTTGAAAAATATAGCCAGAGCTTTCACCATTTTAAAGATTAGATGACTACGACAAAAATAGAGTAGCTCTAAATTACTTACAGGAATAATATTTTCATAATATGAATAAACAAACGTTGGATTATAAGAAAAACTATTTATAAAAGCAGACAACACAAAAAATTTTTTTTTTAAATTACAAAGTGCCAATATAACTATAAGAATATGGTTTAACCATTTAGCATTTAGATTACTCTCTCAAATGTAATTCTAATTTATTCACATGGTTTTGAATTAATCATGTATTATCTTGTAGCTTTGAGATTTTGATATGTGAATGTATATTTTTAAAATGATATTGTAGGGATAGTGTCAGAGGCAAAATCTGATCAGCTTTAACATTAAACAGGTAGAATAATGTTTGGACCAGATATTGTCGGTTTAAATGCTAAAGGGTTAAAAAGACTAAAAATTTCTATCCTTTAAAAACTAAATTCTTTTTTCACAAAGCAACTAGCCATATGTCCAGTAAAAAAAAAAAAATTACTCATTTTAATTTAAATTACATAACCTTTAACTAAATTTAAAAGAAACACAACAAGGTTATTATAAATAAAACAACTTAACTGAAGATGCTTTAAATACTATTAACAATACAGATCACAAAAGATCAAAATTTATGTTTTTTGCTTGTTTTATTTTAGTAGATTGCAAGTCTTTACAAAATAAAAATACAAAAAAAAATTGAATTTTCAAATTATATAATGTCAGATCCATTTTTTAAGAAATCAATCATATCCAAAGCTTATTTTTTAATACAAGTCCGTTAATAACTTATATACCTTGAACATCATAAAGTACAATTATATTTATCAACTTGAATCATATACTTCTCTAACATTTATAATGTGATGAGGTCTTAGAGCTACTAATGATCCTAATTCCATTATGCATTTTCAACAGAAAGAAAAATTAGCTTGCTCTACAACCAGAGTGTAGATATTAAAATTAATTCAAACTTCAAAAGATCAACAAGAAAGAGTAAAGACTAATATTCTTAAAAATGAGTATTATTGAGTTATCCAGCTTGGTTACCATCAAAACCAAATTATTTAAAGAAATCCTTTCCTATAATCTCATATACTTGCAGCTGTTTACTTTTGAGAACTTTGATAAAGCCAAAGTTGTTGCCCTTGACTTCAGCATGTCTTAACGTCATGAGAATGGAAAAAAAGAAACCTATCACTAAGCACCAGACAGAGGCTACTAGTATATTGCAAACTATATCACATTGAGAAGCTTTCTCTCACTACCAACTAACAATTCAACTGTCATTTTACTTTTCTACATCAACAACTTAATAGCTCAAACTAAACAAAAAAAAACAACAACAAACACAGTACATGCAAAAGAAAAATATAGCAATCTAATATTTTATACAGGGATCCTTTTCATTTCTATACAAACTGTTTTCTTTTCCTTTTTATGCATGTTATAAAAACTCCTCTCGCCCCACAGCAGAATTTCTTCTTCCCCCACGTAAAACATTATGCCCAATTCTTTCTTCTTGGAAATGTAGTTCACTGTCAGTTCATTCCCCTCACCTCCAACTTATAAATTTTAAGTGAACCAACAACTCCATTAATCTCTGTCAACTACTTCTATCCTCAGTAGGAGAACCTAAAAAAACAATGTGAATTACCAACCAGTTGTAATTAAACAAGCTATTTTTTAATGGATTTTAACAAATACTTTCCTTCTACCATTTCCCTTCTAAGTACAATATTAGTCTTGCTTTAGTTGTCACTTGCTAAGATTTTCATTATAAAACAATATTAAGAAATATAAGAACCAATTTGAGGTAGAATAGAGAAACAGGGCTAAAGATTTGTGGGTAGAATCCTGTCAGTAGACTTGCTCATTGTGTCTAACGTAAAATGTGTTAATACGTTCTAAATTAGCTACTTCGGACTGTTCAATTGAAAAACATCAACATCCAAAAAAAGCAAACAAGTGTGTTACTTGTACAGTTTATGCCACTGTTGTCATTATTTGGCTGTAGGTCAATCCTGATCAAATATATATATATATGCACATGAGTGATTGCATGGTTAAGTAGCTTGCTTACCAACCACATGGTTCTGGGTTCAGTCCCACTGTGTGGCACCTTGGGCAAGTGTCTTCTACTATAGCCTTGGGCTGACCAAAGCCTTGTGAGTGGATTTGGTAGACCTAAACTGAAAGAAGCCTGTTGTGTATATGTGTGTCTGTGTTTGTCCCCCCCAACATCGCTTGCAATGATTCTGGTGTTTACTCCCTCGTAACTTAGCAGCTCGGCAAAAGAGACCGATAGAATAAGTACTAGGCTTACATCGAATAAGTCCTGGGGTCGATTTGCTTGACTAAAGGTGATGCTTCAGCATGGCCGCAGTCAAATGACTGAAACAAATAAAAGAATATATCATCATCTTCCATGCATGCATGGGTAGGACGGTTGACAGGGGAGCCAGCCAGGTAGAAAAACTACCCAAGGCTATTGTGTCTGTTTTGGCAGGGATTTTACGGCTAGATGCCCTTCCTAACACCAACCACTTGCAGAGTGAAATCAGTGCTTTTTACGTGGCACTAGCACAGGTGAGGTTAGTTTTGGCAGGATCTTTACAGCTGGATGCCCTTCCAAATGCCAACCACATTAGTGTGGACTGGATGCTTTTAATGTGGCACCAGCACTGACAGGGTAACCAAGTAACTCACAAGACAAGGAATTATAAGAGGGTCAGGGCATTTGAGGAGAGAAACTTGTGTCAGAGAATGAAAGGTCAGAGTGTGACAAAGAGACAGAGGCATTATACATATATATATATATATATGAAGCTGTCAAGACATGACCAACTATCTTTTATTCTGACATAATATATCTAGAACAACTTGTCCAACTTCTTTTTTAATAGATAGTAAGATTTAACTTGGAGATTTGGCTGCTAATTCCAGAAGATCAATCAGAGTTTCTTCTTTATCAACTGTTTATCAAATGTGTAAAACTACTCAATATATTTTTTACTATGGAAAATGGATGTAAGATATTCATGAAAATCATGATATAACCATCAATTCAGAAACTAGTTTGTGATAGATCACACCACATAAAGCGAAAATCATTATAATCACCATCCACTTTTCCATAGTAGCTTTTCTGTGCTGGAATGAACTACATAAGCATATGAAATTTTTGTACTTCATCTTATTAGCAGATCAAATTTTTTTTTTTAAATATCATATTTATTTCAACTCCATTCAAAATTTTCTTCTCTTTATGTATTGTTATCAGCAAAAGCATCATCATCATCATTTAACATTCATTTTTTCCATGCTCAGACAGGTCAAACAGAATTTGTCAATGCAGATTTTCTACAGCTGGATGCCTGAATTGTCACCATCCCCTACTTGTTTCCCCATGGTCAGACATGTTATTCATAGAAGACTGGAAATGAACAGCATCACTTGTATGAAGGTGATCTTGTTTACAATCACCACAATATCAAAACAAGAATACACACACTACAATAGGGTTCTTTCAGTTTCCGTCAATCAAATCCACTCACAAGGCTTTGGTAAACCTGGAGCTATAATAGTTGAGACGTTTGCCCAAGAAGCCATGCAGTGGGACTGAATCCAAGACCACCCATACCTGGTTTGTTAAAATCCATGCACTATTATAAACTCTTATCTCAACACTCATTTTGAGTAAATTCTCAGCCAGTTGCATATAATATCAATATGGTGAGTTATCAACTTAGTGAAGGTACAGTTAATTTAAATATATTTCTACCACCATTGTAAATCTACTACCTGTATTTATATACACAATATTTAATTCACATTTCCTGTACTTTATGCAAATATATTATTGGAATCACCATTGCCTAACACATTACTTATAGTAATGATAATAGAGTCATATAAAATTAGCCTTTTCTACCAGGTTTCAAACTTTCTCAGTTAAACAGGTTCACACGAGCTTTAATATTGCAATTCCTTATTCTATTTCAGAAAAGAATATGGATAATGAAAGCAAATAAGCAGTAACCTGTTACAAAGGACTTAAAACCACTTTCATAAAGCAATGAAATACAAAATGCCTTTTTAAAATGCATTAAAGACAAAACTTCTCATGATATTACTAATAGTGGATTAAGAAACTATTTTGCTTTTCTCCCAAAGTAAAGATGCTTACATTTCAAATGCTAAAAATAGAAAAGAACACAGAATAGAATCAATTAAACTAATAGAAAGACATAGTGTCACTTACACCACTAATCCTGTAGCCAAAGCATTAATCTAACTAAATGTTTTTCTTTCTATATAATGACAAGAATAACTGTCATCTTATTTTGTAAATCCAAGTATATAATTGTGCAACAACTATTACCAGTTTCAATTTTTCCCCCATCATACTCACACATTCATCATCAAACAAAACTACTCTTAAAATACAACTGTTATTCAATTAGTATACAAAGGTATTAGAAAAGACATGCAGATCATGAAATTAATTAACACAGATTAAAAACAAAACATGCAAATTTAAATTTTATCACTAGTTACTTATATGTAAAATCTTTCAAATATGAAGTTTTCTATGTATGTGCATAAGCATGTGCATACAACAATGTGCTTTAAGAATGTATTTTAAAATGCATGTTAAAATTATAAACTATTTAAATTATTTTTTTAATAATTCACAAAAACTGAACATGTAGTTTAATAAGGAAAAATGAACTTACTTGTATTGGAAGATGAAAAGGCTGCAGTGGTAGCAACCTTCTCTACAGCAGACATTCTTACCTGAAAAATATTGGTAGGTGATTCTTAAAAATGCTTTTGCAACAACACTTAATATTTAAAACCAATTAAAATAAATATAACATAATAGAAAACATAAATGCAAAGATTTTTCTCTCTCATCAGGTAATTCCAATGGATATCACAAACCTCCTTAATATTTGCTTTTTCCATGCTAGCACAATATTGGAATTTCTCAGCTACATCTGTCCATCTCAATTTAATCAATCAATGGATAGATATTTATTAACCCACAAAAATGAATTAAATGGTAAAATCAAAATAGTTCAGAAATTCCAATATTTAAAAAGTGAACATAAATACAATAGTGATGATGATGACAACTGCTACAAACTTGACAAAAGTGTAAGAATTCTAACAAACATTCAAACTGGCCATATCCAGCCTAAACACTCTCACAACTACCTCTACAAGTAAACAATCATATCATTGAAATCTGAAGGCTATGAGATAATGCATGCTTAATTCAAAATAATTTGAATGAATAAGCATTACATGTGACTGAGCAATCTGAATGTTAAAGAGTTAAATCCTATAGAGGCTAAGTAAAAATGTTGAAAGTGTAATAAATGTAGTCCATGTTTAATTTTAAATACCTCTGACTCCAATTCTGTTTTTAAACTAATATTTTTGCTGTCACTGAGTGCACACAACTTACATGGTCAAATAAAATCATCAGGCTGCTATCTTAATCAGTTAAATTTGGGCTGAAAGCTTTAAGCTCAGGCACTGCTGCTTTTATCATTATTATTATTATTTTATGTTTGACTTTTGCTTTACATTTGTACAAGTTGGCTCCAAGTCTCACCCAGAGACCTCAAGAGACAACAAGTTAGAAGTTCATGTTGGTGTTATGCCTAGTGTGCCCTATATTTGGTTTTGTACATAGTGTTGTTCTAGAGAATGTTTAAGAAACCATAAGAAAATTAGGTGTTTGTTTTAAAATTTGAGATTACATAGAAAGTATTTTGCGTAGGATATGGGCAGTTCCTATGAGCACTATCTTTTGAATTTCTGCCATTTTGGGGTTTCCTAGTATCTGAGCTAGGTAGCAACCAGTCGCTTTTGCTATCATTCCCAGGGCATTTCAAGATCTTTATACTTGCCCAGTTTTTGGTAGGTTTTGACAGATACGTTTATATCAATTGGGACAGTCATATCAATGAGGACGCATGATTTTTGTCTGAAGTCTTTCAAATGATGTCTGGCCCATTTGCATCTATATTTCTGTCAGTTTGAATGGTGAAGTTCCAGAGGAGTGAGATGTGACCATTTTCAAGCACTGGAAGTGGTTTGTGTTCCCCTGAGTTTTTATCATGGGGCAAGTCCAGGTTTTTGCAAATTACATCATCATCATCGTTTAACGTCCGCTTTCCATACTAGCATGGGTTGGACGATTTAACTGACTGGCAAGCCAGAAGGCTGCACCAGGCTCCAATCTGATCTGGCAGAGTTTCTACAGCTGGATGCTCTTCCTAACGCCAACCACTCCGAGAGTGTAGTGGGTGCTTTTACGTGCCACTGGCACGAGGGCCAGTCACACGGTACTGGCAACGGCCACGCTCAAAAAGGTGTTTTTTACATGTCACCTGCACGGGAGCCAGCCAGCGGCACTGGCAACGACCTCGCTCGAATGATTTTCTAATGTGCCACCAGCACAAGTGCTACAAGGCAACGCTGGTAATGATTACACTCAAATGGTGCTATTTATGGGCCACTAGCACGGAAGCCAGACAGCTGCTCTGGCAATGAACATGCTCGGACAGTGCTGTTAGTGCTCCACTGGCGCAGGTGCCAGTCATCGAGTATGGTTCAATTACGATTTCGATTCCACTTGCCCTAAGCAGAGTTTAGTGTCCAATGAAGGAGAGGTTGGCATGGGTGCCAGTCGTCGGATTCAGTTTGATTTTGATTTCAGATTTCAGATTCCAAATTCACTTGCCTCAACAGGTCTTCACAAGCAGGGTTTCTAGTGTCTGTGCAGCTCTATCATGCCTGTTGAGATACTCTGTAGGCACAAGAAGACTGCACATGGAGACATGATCAATGGTTTCATTTTGTTGTTGACATACACGACATGTTGGGCAGCTGCCGTTCTTTAATATGTTGGCCTGGTAGCTCCTTGTAGGCAGGCATTGATGTTGGGCTGCTATGATAAACCCTTCTGATTTTAAGCCAGAAGACACTAACCATTGATGGGTAAGGGCTTTGTCAACATCAGCATTATTCGCTCACTTTGGGCGAGAGGTTTTTCTTGCTATTTATTAGTCGGAATATCTAAGGCAGCAGTTTTAGCATGGGTTTTCATGCGCTTAGCTTTTTCTGCGCTTGTTTCTCGTATGTCTAATTCTGGAATTTGTTGTATTTGGAATTCACTTAGCTATTCCTTTGCCTGTTCTGTTACTGAGTATGATGCTTTCTTGTTTTCATGTTTTGAAGGTGGCAAGCAGGCAGAATCATTAGCACGTTGGACAAAATACTTAATGGTATTTCACCCATCACTACATTCTAAGTTCAAATTCTGCCATGGTCAACTTTGCCTTTCATCCTTTCGGGGTCAATAAATTATATATATATAAAGAATTTGTGCCTAGAGTCAAGTAAAAAGCTCTCTCTCTAATATCTGACATTCTAAGATAATTTTTGGTTGAAAATCATGAACATATAGCTTCTTTATGCTAAAGTTGTTTCTCTCAGTATTATCCGGATTTATAATAAACACTTATTACAAGAAAAAGGATGCTTAAAACTTTAAAAAAATAAGAAAAAAAAGTTGTTTTTTTTTTCATAAACAGATCTTTAAACCCACGTTTCTTTTATGTTGGCTACTTTTTAAAATCCAGCTATCCACTACTTACCTAGCAAGAACAGCTTGAAATACCAAACCAATTGAAGACTGACAAGTTGTTTGGACGTGCTAAGACCCAACTCTGCCATAAAAAAAATGAAGGACTAGGGATGTCGTTTGAAAGGTATTTATATACAATTTCGTTAAAAGATATCCGTTACGAAGGAAAAAATCGGATAACTTTTTCGAAGTCCACTTCCCACCCCTTCGGAAAAGATTTTTACCCACAAATTTCGTTATAATAGTATTGTATGCCGTTTGAAAGGTATTTACATAAAATTTCATAAAAAAAAAAAAAAAGAACCATTTTCCTAAAAGTTATGAGGGTAAAACTCGGATCTTGTGAATTTTCCGAAGTCCTCTCTCCACTCCACGTTGCTTTCCGCGCATTTTTGTTTTCATAGTCATTGCCTACACCTTATTTTTCACCCGTTGCACTATTTTTTTTCTTTTTCCGATTTCGTTTCCGGGTAATAATGTCAACATTAACCGTCAAGTGGTTTTCAACCATGTTTTGCCCATGAACCCTTTGATTCCTATTTTATTCTACTGGGCCTCCATTCGCTGTATATATATATATTTTAAAATCTTACCGTATTTTTATAATTATTAAGAATTGCATTTAATTTATTGCACATAAATTTTAACAAAATTTTATATGGACCCCCTACCCCACCCAGGACCATATGGTTGAGAACTAGTTCAGTCGAACAGTATATTTATATATTCTTTTAAAGCCTGGTTCTTGGGAATGAAATAAAGTATTGCATTCAATCTTTTCTTGTAGAACAACCTTCTTCCAATGACCATCCAGATGGGAGACAGTGAAATATCGAAATTTTATAACCATAAGTATAACAGGTATATTCTTTGACGCAAGAAAATCGTAAGGTTTATTAAATGATTGAACTCCTCATACAATTCCAACACACTACAAAAAAAAAATCTATTTTCAATTTTTCTACTCAAATCGTAATATTTACATAAGTTTTGTAATCCTCGAGTTTTGAAATCGAACACGAGACGCAGAGAAACTAGCACAAATTTAAATATTTTTCCTTAACGGTCATAAATTTTAGAACAGGTTCGTAATTATATAATTATATTCATAGGGGTATACCGAAAGGATGCCTATATATGTATATACATACACAATATATATCATATACATATATACAAGTATACATACACACACAACACTTTTCATGAGTCAAATTTTCTTTAAATTTTGTTATGAAAACATGATTTGGAATAAACATTTAAATACTTGTACTTTACTTATTGCGTATCCTTTGTAAAGCTTTGTAGAAAAAGAAAAGAGGGAATCTACGATGTATTTTTTCCTTTAAATAACTAAGAAAACGAATAATAAACACTATGGTTTTCGTTGACACACCCAATTCACGATGTCTCTTTTGCAAGAAAGATTATGCTTCTGTTTTTATTAGAAATATATTTTGCCAATGCATTTCAGATAATTTCAGGAATTAAATTTCTTATTTGGAAATATTAGCTAAACTTGGTTTATTTATTTATTTATTTATTTATTTGTCCTGTTACTCCACTGTACATCATGTTGACATCATAAAGAATAGAAAACACCTTCAGCCTCCCCTTCCCACTTAAACGTCATTTCCGCTAATATTTAAACGTCACTTCCGATATTGTGTGTTCAGGTGAGACTGAGGATAGCTATAATAAAATAAATATTAGAATTCCAAAGAATAGTCTCTAAACAGTCTGTATAGTTGTATCAGTGAAAATGTTATTAATCCGTTCCGTACAATAAAAAAAAAAAAAAAAAAAAATTGGCCATATTTCGGATTGGTATCGAAAGATCGCCAAAAAATTATTGTAAATAGATTTACAGTGTTAGACTGGTTTTGCTTTACAGTAAAAGTTTACTTTAGACTATAAATAGCTATTCTTGAAATATTTTTAATGACTATAGAGGTGATAGCATGAATCTGCTAGAGATGCTAGGCAATAAGAAAGGTAAATTTTTTTTTCAACGAAACTACTTATTTATCAGTATGACCAAAGAGCGAACATTTACCCAAAATGCAACACTGCTTCCGCTCCATCAAAGATGTACTTTTCTTTATAAATATTTCAAAATTTGACTTTAAAATTAATAATTTAGAAAATGAAATGATCGTAAATATTTAAATACAAAAATTTATGAAAGGTTATAAAAACTTCGCAAGTGCAATTAAAATGAAAAAACAAAATTACAACAAGCAATGCAAATTACGTACCTATAAGATGTGCTAAGATATTTCACCAAAACACGATATCTTATAAACCGTAGTTTTTTTATCCATTGAGCATTCATAAAAATTGCAGGAGAGAGAACTTGAATCGAAGATGTAACCTAACAATCTGAAGTAGACTGACACATGATCTCTTTCGACTGTAGACTTCCGGTATACAGTTTATGAAATGTATGCACTCTACACTACATGGTTTACAGCATAGATTGTATGCAACCGTAAATATGCATTCAGTTATCTCGCTAAAGTTAATTAAAAAGAATACGGAAATAATATTTTGCTAAATACGGAGATGTTTACAGAAAATATTTAGCCTTAACTGAAGAGCTTACTTTTTTTCATTTGGAAAAACCCTTTAATTAAGCAAACGTTTGAAAATTTGTCGTAAATTAATAACTACAAATTAAACAATTAATATCTCATGTAATTTAATTACAAATTTATAGAAAAGACAAAAAATATATATCCAAAGTTGATAAATTATTACTATATACATTTATTTTAAATATATTCATTAAGCAATGAATATTTAAAAAATTACTAAAACTACATTTTAATAATAAGCCAAGAAAATTCAAATCCTTTTATCTTAATTATAATCAGCCAAGTTTTCTAGTTATAAGTTATGTCCCTTAATTTGACCTATTTTCAATTTGGCATAAAATACTGGCGACCTCATTTTCAATGGGCTGCATATCAATAATGAAAACTAGCTATATAAATATTATCGCATATACAGATGTTATAAAACGAATTATATAAATAGAAAATAGCGGATGTATAAACATGACATTGCAAAATTCTATGCAAGCTTTAAAAAGAAATGAGAAAGGGATTCGATAATCTGATTATGGAGTAGAAGCTACGAGTTTTTATCTCCATTAGAAATCTCTACAACTCAAAATAAGCATGTTGAAACTGAATGAGTCACATCTAATCAAAACATTTCGATCGTGTTATATTTATAAAAGATATTGTATAACAAAAGTGATAAAGCAACATGAAATGATATAAGATATTAAACGTGTGCGAAACAAAGAGAATAAAAAAAACTACCTGACTAGTTTCGAACTATATATCATGCTTATCAAGTATTACTCGTTCATTCATTCATCCATAGTACAATGGTGATGATGACATCACTTATGGGCTCGAAAGCTGAGACAAGTGCATCCAGGACTGAATGACTGACTGTAACGCTCCGCTCTTGCTTTGTCGTCTATAAGTTTCTCAATTATAAAATCATTGTATTATATACACTACACACACACACACACACACACACAGAAACATGCATATAAATGTATATACGTACATGTGTATGTATATGCATACACACAAGTATATACATAGTCACCAACATGTTTTAACGTTCATTTTTCTATATTCGCATAGGTGGAACAGAATTTCGAGGCGGATTTTCTACAGACGGATGCCCTTCCTATACATACATGTGCACACGCAACCATACACAAATCATCGTCATTTAACATCCGTTTTTCATGCCGGGTTGGATGGTTACACAGAATTCTACGAGTGGTAGGGCTGCACCGATACACATAAACAGACACAAACTTGCATAACTTTACACACACACACATGTTTACATTAATGACCTATGGGGACACGGCATTTCATTATGCAACCATAACATACCACAAAGTATATTCAACGCTTTTATAAGTCTACTACATTGACAGTGCTATTACATCACTCGTTAAAGTTATCTCTACAGATTTTCTATAGAAATTATAGCCAGCACTAACTTTCTTACGGCGTTTTTCTATATACTACAAAGTAACAAAATCAGTGCTGGATAAAATTCTTCCAGAAAATCTGTAGAGATAACCTTAATAGTGACATACGTATATATACATGCTATATATGCACATACACACACACACACACATATGCTGCAAGAACATACTGAGACAATGAGAGATATTCCTTTGCTCGGAAACATATAAGGGTTGGGGTATCCAGCTATTGAAAATCTATCTCAAAAGCATGGAAAGTGGGTATTAATATATATATATATATATATATATATATATATATATATA
>NC_068981.1:173203358-173211594 GCF_001194135.2 Octopus bimaculoides | reverse complement strand
TCAAAAGCATGGAAAGTGGGTATTAATATATATATATATATATATATATATAACGAATGTAATATTCAATAAACACATATGATTAGAGTGTCAGGTCTTTTAAGAATATAGATTACATGAATAACATGTATTGAGTATTACGGAGATGTACTTGCATAGCAAGTGACCTGATCTAAGATCGTGTGCTGGAACGAAAACAATTGCAGCGTGGAAGGTGTTTATAAGCCATTTAAAATAACACACAAAAACCGTTAGATTCACTTCAACATTTAAATTTAATTTGTCAAAATATTTTCGTCGCTTTGAGACCGCGACCTGTTCACTCACAAAATTCGGTGCTGCATCTGTCAGTGAACAGGTCGCGGTCTCAAAGCGACGAAAATATTTTGACAAATTAAATTTAAATGTTGAAGTGAATCTAACGGTCTTTGTGTGTTATTTTAAATGACTTATAAACACCTTCCACGCTGCAATTATTTATTGAGTAGTAAATTTTAAAAGACGTCCATTTTGAGTGAACCAAATTCGACAAATGCTTCATATATAAAGAGGTATTTACGTATATATGCATGTGTGTATATGATTGGAGTCTGGGACAGCTCTCCAGCTTACAGCTCCAGTCAAACCATCTAATCCATGCCAGCATGGAAAATGAACGTTAAATGATGTATATATGTGTGTATACACACACGCACGTTTATGCATATACATCTGTATGTGTGCGTATGACTTCTTTATATAGGTGCTTTCTTGCACTCTCAGTCACTAATAGTGACATCTGAATTTTTCGTTTTTGGTTTTATATTGCGTCTAGCTACCTTTATCATTTTATAAAGTGTGAGTATAAAATCAATTTAGTACTATAATAAAATATATGAAGTAAAACATATTGCAATAAAAATCACGAGTATCGTTTTTTAGGTCAACTTTTCCATGTTCACATGGGTCAGACGGAATATGTTGAGGCAGATTTTCTACAGTCTGATGCCTTTCCTGCCACCTACCCTCATCAGTTCCAAGCATGATAATATTTCTCCGTACGCAAATACATTTTCATGGCAGACTGGAAATGAACAACACTTGTATAAAGGTGCCACTCACATGAAGTCAAGATAAGGAGGCACACACACATATCCAATGGGCTTCTTTCAGTTTCCATCTACCAGACTCACAAATTCACTCACAAGACTTTGCTCAGTTCAGTCTATAGTAGAAGACACTTGCCCAAGATACAGAGCGGGGCTGAACCTGAAACCATGTGGTTGGAAATGAACTTCTAAGTCACACAGCCATACCTAAGCGAATGAAATATACAAAAAGCACAGCGTAAAAACTTGCAATAAGTCATATAACAAAAAACTGTTCCTACATATTTGGCATCCAAGCAATGCTGGGTGTCTCTACTAATGGCAAATTTTGTAACTGTGTGTGTGTGTATGTGTGCAACACCTTGTGCAAGATCCATTTCTAGATCAGTATTGAACGAGCTCAGCATGAATGAGCCTTGAAACAGATTTAGATTTAGAGTGTTATGCATCACTTTAACACCCATTATTATGGTCATTATGTTTACAGATGCAGAAATCAAAACAATTTGTGCCAGGAGCTTTATTTACTACTGCTTCATTTGAGAACGGTTTTAAAGGAGTTTGGCAAGCACTCATTTGAGTAGTGCATTTTGAGCATATCCAGATATCACCATCAAGATACCATTTGATCCTTGTTACTATGACATGCTGAAGACGCACTCACACACATGCACAACTTGTCTCGTTTATAAAGTAAAAACAGCTTTGGACGCTAAACGGGTCAATACCTCCATTCGTAGAGTAGCCATTTTGAATCCTCACAAAGTTGACTCAGTAGAACATCGGATACATGGGGTGGGGGTGTTTATATTTGAGAAGGAGACGATAAAAAATGAAAAACGGGAAAATATTTTTTGAAGAATAGCCGAAACTGAAAGATACATACTGCATTCCATTGCTGACCCACTCCATTTATAATCTCCACAACAAAGAAATGTAAAAATATAATTGATACTATATAGTTTGAGAAGAAAAATAATGATTCCCGACGGTGTTTCAACTATAAAGATATGATCTTTGATATTCACACACAAGAGCGGTGACAGTAACTTTTAAGTTGGCGTCTCCTAGCAGTCTGAAACTTCGAAGTCACTGTCACCACTCTTTTGTAAAAGTACAAAATATATACTCTACAAAAAGTATTGAGTAACCCACCAGTTTAGTTTAAAACTGTTTTTTTTTTAATATATATATAACTCAGTGTTAGATATATTTACTACTCAAGATTGTTAAGTTATGCATACATACACATAGTGTGTGTGCAGGCGCATTAATATGAAATTTATACACTACTGAATTAAAAAGATCGTTGTGTACTGCAAATTATAAACCATTGCGTAATGAACCTGGCGTACTATATATATATATATATATATATATATATATACACACACACACACACACACACAGATATATAAAGTAACGTGCACCACAGTTAAACCATACTGTGTGTATAAATTTAGATTGTGTACCGCAGATAACCATAATGCATTGCGTAATGAACCTGGCGTCGCTAACAATGAAAAAGTTAACGCAGATTATTCAGTTAGTTTTTCAGTTAAAATCGTTGTAATAAGCGTTTGTGTTCTTTTTGAACAAGAAAAAAAAAATCAATGGGATGAGAGGAAAGCTCATTCACTAATCCTAGAAAATAATAAAGGGGTCTGGCGTATATAGGTTTGCTAGATTTCTCAATGTAACAGTAAAATTGTCTTGATGTTAAAGGTTTGTTTATACCCCGTCTCACCTTAATTTTTATCCAGTGCCCCATCAAAGAAATACAAAAATAAAATTTGATACAATAATTTGAAAATGAAAGTAACGATAATTATCAATGTTCTTTCAATATATATATATATATATATTCCTAAATATGAATATACGTACGTACACCGCAGCAAAAATTCAGCCGTTAATTAGTATCCTCAAATTCATTTTGTTTACGTAATACTGCGATAACTGATCGTGTGGTAATTGTCGAAAAGATTATTACATTGTTTTTATCCTCAAGAAGGCGTGTATATTACGTGAATGTAAATCATAGCATTTAAATATCCATAGTGAAATGTAATCATACGTACGCATACATACAGTTAATATGGCAATGAGTGTGTATGATGTGTATATATGTGAGGGTACATAAGTATGCACGTGTTACCACAGGCATAATGCGGGTACTACAACACTCGATAGTAAAAAGTAAACCTAACATCATAGAAAATAATTGTTATATTTTTAACTATAACGAATGCACGCATGTACACGCGTGCTTGAGATGGGATTGGTAAAATCATGCTGAATTTAATTACAAAGTTAATTACACACAAAAAAACCATACACAGCCACCACCACCCTGTAATATTTTACGCATATAAGCAACATACCACACATTGTAGAAAGTAGCTTTAAATAAATGATGAACTGTTTCTTTTTAATGTGCATCAAATTAAGGTACAACTTAGTAATACACTTTAGACTGATTAAATACTACTGTTTTGCCACTGAGATTGTTATGGTAAACTGCCAAATCATAATCTACGGTTAAATTATGGCAAAGATTATTGATACTACAATGCAAAGTGATCAGTGTACGTTTAAAAAGACTACTAATGTAAAATAACTGCGATATATTATTTTTATAACTTCACGCTAATTTTCTTTTGATGCTAATGTACATTTGTCATTAGAATATGCTATGGTTTTCTAGATAAATATGCATATTCTCTGAGAACCAGTCACAGAAAACATTTTCACAAAAAAAAAACCTATTTAGTCTTGCCGAAGACAGACAACTTCTCTAGTGTTGGTGCCATAGGAAAATGCACCCATTACACTGTTAGGAAAGGCATCTAGCCATAGAAGCCAAGCTGAAGTTGAGATATTTGACCAAGACATCTTCCTCTGACCAGTTATATTCTGTCAAACCATTCAACCCATGCCATCATGGTAAGCAGATGTAAAATGAGGATAACAATAATGTTTTCTTTTACTTTCATCTCTTACTCTTCAACCTAATTTTTACTTACAAAAGATGAATGCTCATAGTGGCTAGTAGAATAACAGACAAGACATGAAGTCTAAATCTACATCATAAAATGAACCAGTAATGAAATTTTCAAATTTGCCCATTCTGCTAATACAACGCCCAACTCTTTAAATGTAAAGTGAATCATGCCGTAAGATATTATCCTTCCTCAACAAACACCTCAAAGATGAGATGAACAAGTTTAATACAAGACTTTTCATTTTCTTATTTTGAAGAATTTCAATATGATTTGCAGATGCAACAGTAACTAAATAGTGAAAAAAAAAACTCCAATCTAAATTCAATAGCCAATCAGTAAATTATATATATATATATATATATATATATATATATATATATATATATATATATATATATATATATGATGATGATGATGGCCGTCCACTCGTGACCGAGGAAGACCATTGCCAACCTTCAGGAACATTGTGTGCTCTGGGACTAACTTATATTTTGCATTTGTGGCTATGGTGGCTAATGAGCCCTGCTCTTGACAAGCATACATGGCTGCAGTCGTGTATGTATATATATATATACACGCACACACATACATACATACACACACACACATGTACATATAGATATATAGGCAAATCAATAATAAAAACAGGAAAAACAGAAGTCAAAAGGACATACACAGTGAATACATTAGATTCGCTCAGAGAAAGTTTGAAATGGGAAAAAGAGGGGGTGTGACCATCAGGAAAAGGAAAAAATCCAGAGAGAAGAAAGAGAATAGTCTGAGAAAACCATGTGTACTGTTACATTATATATATATATATATATATATATATATATATATATATATATATTAGTTTGTGCACTATTGAGGTCAAACGTGTTTTAATTCTTGACAAATGATCAAAGCACAGAATTGGATAAGTTTATTCCATAATTCCAGCACAATTAGATGGGGCTGACTATAAAAACTGAAACAAAGAAATAAAGAGTGAAATGAAGAAACTAAAAAAATACAAATGAGCCTCTCATAAATACTATGCTAATAACCATTTAAGAGCATTCTAAAATTCTTCCTAATTTTAGCACAAAGCTAGCAATTTTGAAGGAAGTTGGCAAGTCAAGTCGATTACATCAACCCCAGTATTTGACTGGTACTGGTACTTATTTTATCAATCCTGAAAGGATGAAATGCAAAGTCAACCTCAGCAGCATTTGAACTACCAAAGAGGCAGAACAAATACTGCTAAGTATTTTGTCCGACATGCAATCTAATAATGATTTTAAGTTTGGCATAAGGCCACATATTTGTTGAATAAGTACATTCAATGTTTCTGACTCTGAAGAGATAAAAGGTAAAATCAACATCAACAGAATGTATTTAAACAGCAAATGTAGTTACTTCCTTAACTGTATCTACCAAAGTATTAGTAATAGTCACATCACCTGAAACTGGACCTTTAGATTGCTAGTTTCCTTTTAGCTAGAATATAAAGAACATCACAAGGGAGATGTATCGACTAACTCTCTCAAACAAATTATGGTGATGAAGAAAATGAAATCAGTTTAACGCTATCTGGACTAGTCTCCCTGCAACTTTTGTCACTTTTCAGTATACACAAGAATCTCCCAAAATTTATTGAAGAAGCACTATCAAGGGGTACCCAAAAGAAACTGGAATTTTGCAATATTATTGTATTCACTTAGCTTTATATGTTTGTACTTTTATCGCCTTCCAAGTATTCTCCATTTGAAGCAATGCATTGGTCCAGACGAGTTTTCCACTGTTTGAAGTAGTCCTGGGACTCTTGTGAAGTGATGCTTTTTAACATCTCTGTTGTTTTTTTCTTCACCTCTTCCACATCTGCAAAACGTTTTCCTTTGAGGACTTTTTGCATTCAGGGGAATGCAGAGAGTGAGATCAGGCAAATAGGGAAGATAAGTAAGTGGGGTCATAGAGTGAGATCAGGTAAATAGGGAGTGCACAGGTGCATTGTCATGATGAAACCACAACACTCCACTTTGCCACAGGTTGTGGCATTTTCACCTCACATCATGCAAACATTTCGGAACTTCCAAGTAAAATATCTGGTAAACAGTTTGACCAGGAGGAACAAATTTTGTGTGGACAATTCCTTTCACATCAATGAAACAAATCAGCATCATCTTGACATTGGACTTGACACACTTTTTTGGGGTGTGGTGACAATGAATGCTTCCACCGACTTCATTGCTGCTTCCTTTCCAGATCATAGCCGTAGCAGCAGAATTTATCACCAGTGATGACCTTCGTATAAAAAGTCCAGATCAACTTGCAACTGTTCATTCAGTTCACGACACACATTCAATTGTTACTGTTTTTGATGTTCTGTGAGCAAGCAAGGCACAAAACTAATTTTACTGCAACTCTTTTCATTCACAATTCTTTGCTAAGAATTCATTGGCAGGAGCTCCAGGACACACCAGTCATATCAACAAGTTCGTCAACTGTTCGGCAATGGTCCTCTAAGATCAGTTCATGAATTTTCATGATGTTTTCATTCACTCAGCAGGTCAACAGTCGCCCTGAACAAGGTTGGTTTTCAAGCAACAATGCACCATTCCTAAAGCATGAAAACCACTTGTAAACTTGTGTTTTGCTCATGGCAGCATCTTTGTAAGCTGTTTGAAGCCTGACAACTATTTTGGTTGCCATTTTCCCCAGCAGAAAACAGAATTTCATGGAGGCATGCTGTTCCTTCATTTCAGCCATCACAAAAATCGATGAACAGAGAAGCACTGCAAAACAAAGATGCACTACGTGGCAGTACAACATTATTCAACAACACCGGTTGGCAGATTGCTGCCTGGAGGTCACATCAAGTGGCTTCTAGTGGCGGAAGCCTGAACTATACTGGGCTTGTCCCACAGAGAACATGCGATTAAGGATACCTGTGGAAGAGGTAGACCCAGGAAGACTTGGGATGAGGTGGTGAAGCATGACCTTCGAAAATTAGGCCTCAATGAGGCAATGACTTGTGACCGAGACCTTTGGAAATATGCTGTGCGTGAGAAGACCCGGCAAGACAAGTGAGACCATAACCTGTGGCCTTTACCAGGGGTGTAGCCAGCCCACTTATGTGTACCTTTCCTTCTTTGGACACAAAACGCTGCTTGCAAAGACCTGTTGAGGCAAGTGAAATCGAAAATTGAACCAAATTCGTTGACTGGCACCCATGCCAACTTCCTTCATTGGACACAAAACTCAGCTTGTGAAGACCTGTTGGGGTAAGTGAGATCGAAACTGAACCAAATTCAATGACTGGCACCCGTGCCAGTGTAGCGCTAACAGCACCATCCAAGCAGGATCACTGCCAGAGCAGCGGTCTCGCTTCTATGACGGTGGCACGTAAAAAGCACCATTTGAGCGCCATCATTTCCAGCTTATATCCATATATATATACACACACACATATACATATATATAAACGCATATATATATACATATATATACACATATATATACATTAATATATAGATACATATATATACATACATACATATATTCACATACATATATATGCATATATATACATATAAATACATACATATATATTTACATACATATATATACATATATATATACATACATACAGATCATCATCATCGTCGTTTAACGTCCGCTTTCCATGCTAACATGGGTTGGACGATTTGACTGAGGACTGGTGGACCAGGAGGCGACAGCAGGCTCCAATCTGATTTGGCAGAGTTTCTACAGCTGGATGCCCTTTCTAACGCCAACCACTCCGAGAGTGTAGTGGGTGCTTTTACATGCCACCGGCATGAAGGCCAGTCAGGTGGTACTGGCGACGGCCACGCTCGAAATGGTGTATTTTACGTGCCACTGGCACGGAAGCCAGACAGCTGCTCTGGCAACGATCGCACTCGGATAGAGCTCTAAGTGCTCCACTGGTACAGGTGCCATCACGATTTCGCTTTCGCTTGCCCCAACAGGTCTTCAGAAGCTGAGTTTAGTGTTCCTACAAATTTAGTTCGATTTTGATTTCACTTGCCTCATACACACATATATATATATATATACACACATACACATATAAATATATATATATACACATACATATATGTATATATATATATATATATATAT
>NC_068981.1:173201236-173202877 GCF_001194135.2 Octopus bimaculoides | reverse complement strand
AGAGAGAGAGAGAGAGAGAGAGAGAGAGAGAGAGAGAGAAAGAGACAGACAGACAGATATATAAATGTACGTCTGCTTTTTTCCAGTGTTTACAAATAACATGGAATAAAATTAATAAACAGTTACCAGGTTAGCAAAAATTCACTGAAGTAACAAGGATGTAACAGCCTATTTATAAAGATAAAAAGTCCAGGTTTAGGTGAAATATTTTGAATAATATAGATAAATAAATAAATGGAGTTAAACGCAGGTGTTATTCAAATTGTTTTACTTCTGACATGTTTCAAAGACAACATTGGTATTATTCCAGAAGGAATAAAACAGTGTAAAACAATGCAATCTTCTCATTAATAAGACATTTTAACAGAATATGATGAAGGGAACGCTATCAAGTCTCTTTTAAAAAAACCGTCAGTAGATGACATCAAACGTAGTTTATAGATGTAGAAGGAGAAAGAAAGAAACTAACAGAAAATCAACAGTGGAGAGATATAGAGCAATAATAGATGAATTAGAATAAAGCTTAAAGGAATGGAAGTAGATATATTTAGAGGAAGTGCAATGTAAGAAGACATATTTAGAGGAAGTGCAATGTAAGAAGACAGTCAAAGGTCGAATTTTATAAAATGGTAGAAATCAATTATAATTCTGCCAATGTTTGCAACAATAAACGTGTTTAGAAGAGGTTTCTTTATGATATTCGGAGTGATCAGTAGTGATGGCAATGTTATACCTCCATTCATCTTCCCACGACTCTGCACCATGCTACACAAGCAGGAGAACCCAGTCATGGCTGTCAAACAATTTCTGCGACCACATCACCCCTAACATCTGGTCACCTAACTCCCCAGACAGCAATCTCGTTGATTACTATGCATGGGGTGCAGTTGAGCAAGAGCTTCAGAGTAATTACAGACAGTCTTCAAAGTACTTGATTAGTACCACCAAATGGCTAAGTTTACAGCTTATAACATTTACTGATTACTGTTGCTCTATTTAAAATATCCAGGTGTTTTCCCACAGACCACAAATATTACAACTTTTACTAAGCATAGGCTAGGTGGTAAGAAGTTTGCTTCCTAACCACATAGTTCTAGGTTCAGTCCCACTACATAACACCTTGGATAAGTGTTTCCTACTATAGCCCTGGAGCCAACTAAATCTTCAAGTGGATTTGGTAGACAGAAAGTAGCTTGTTGTGTGTGTGTGCACATGTGCGCACATACACATATTGCTATCTCCTTACCTTGACATTGCATGATAGTTGTAAATAAATGTCACTGTAATGCAAGAATATGAAAATACACCCAGTCATGGGGAAATATCAGTCTTACATAGAAACAGGTAAGGGTTGACAATAGGTAGGGCATCTGACCATAGAAATTCTACATCAACAAATTGTTATTTTGAAAAGTCAGTACTTAATCAGGTTTAAATGTTTGTTTGAGGAGTTGGTAATCATAAATACTTACAAATTACTGCATTGTACTAAATACTTCAAAATACTCACGACTAACTGATGATCGGTTATCTGAAACCGTGTAACAGTTTGTGAAATCTTTCCAACTTCATAAAATACTATATATATATATATATATATATATATATATACACACACATATACATATATATATATATATA
>NC_068981.1:173193985-173196485 GCF_001194135.2 Octopus bimaculoides | reverse complement strand
GTCTGCAATTTTTTGAAAATAACTTTTAGTGATTGAAATATATATTATGCAAAACAAAATATATAAATAGACATATGCTTCAAATGCAAACAAAATATATTTATATACAAAATATATTCATTCACAATTATAAAATAAAAAATATATTAATATACTGTAAATGCAACTTCTTCAAATTTGAACCAACAAAGTATATGTTCAAAACTCTTTCTCTATGATTTAAACACAGGTACTTAACACACACAGAAAGCACTTTATTTGCCACCAAGACAACAACTATTTGGGGAGGGATTTGAGAAGGTAATCTGAAATCACAGAGGATAGGATGAAATCAATTTTATCCAAGCTTTTCCACACAATCTGAATGCAATTTCAAGTTACTAGAGTAGGTAGGCAATCTGAAATTGCTACACAGGCATCATTTGAAAGAAAAGAATCAGAAGTGAATTTGTTGGTATGGCTGTTTGGTATGCTGTATGCCTTAGAATATACCCACATGATCCCTGCTATTTCTAATATAATAAATGACCACGTAGGGGATGGAGTACTTTGAGTTTGTTTGAAAGAGAGATTAAAACTGCGATAAAATAATGAAAGAAATATTTACTAAGCGAGTGAGTATCAGTCAAATAAAGGATACAAAGGAAAATTAGATGCAATGAATCAGAAAAATTACACAACTAAAAAATATTGGAAATCATATATATATAAATATCATTTAGTGACTAGCAGAAAAACCACCAAGAAAGCAGTCTTTATACTAGTATTATATAATACAAAAATATATTACACACACACATGTATGTATTATGTGTGTGTATATGTGTATATATATATATATATATATATATATATATATATATATATATGCAACTTTTTCCAACATTACACAATTGTATAGCAGAACTGAAGCAAATATGTGATTGATTCTTCTAACCTTTTCATGATTATACTTGTAATGAGTAGACTGCTTACATGCTTCAACTAATTTTGAAAAGATTCACAACATTGGATGGTTTTGTTTATTTTAAATATCTAAATATATTGGTATGCATTTATTATGCTAGTGTTGACCAATTAAAATTCCAAGCTAGTATTCACATCACGAAATTTTGATCAAGATTTTAATCTAAATACAAATACTGTAGTACAGGCAGACACAAGTGGATTGGTATTAAAAAGATTAGGATAATATAGTGCTGGAGTTTTAATCACATTAACCACTAAGTACATCATCATAACTATTAAATATCAATTATTCTGTTATTTTAGAAGCTAAGAAGCTGAGTATAGAAACAAGTTTTCAATTTACTTTTAGTCATTCTACAGAACAAGAAAATAAGATGCTACCATCACCAATATCATAGTGTTGGTTTCTTTTAGTCTATTGTGCACCCACAGACAATAGTTACATTAAATTCAAATGAATATATATAAAGAAAATTTTGTATCCAGCATCTTTCATACTTATTCTACAGCAATTACAACTTTAATAATTTCATATTCATATTTTACAGCATGCATTGCAGAATAAAATGACTGCTTGACAACTGATGTTGGTATGTTTATGTATCAGTAACCTAGCTGTTTGGCAAAAGAGATTGATAGAATAAGTACCAGGCTTTAAAAAACAAGTACTGGGGTCAATCTGGTTAGCTAAAATTCTTTAAGATAGTGCCCCAGCATGGCTACAGTCTACTGACTGAAATGAGTAAAAAATTAAAAATAAAGATAAATCCAATATTAAGGATACTTATAAATCAGTGGAACAATGAAGATCAGTGATGTATTACAAAAGTTCATCCACTTCGAACCAACAACTTAAATCAATTGAAGAAACAAGTTACATGCTCACACTCTTTTATCCACGTACGTAAAGGCTACTTGACTTGCTTGAAACAACAGCCAAACCTCCCTCAAATCATACCCTACTATCAGAGGATAATGTGGTCCTGAGTGCAATGTGCTAAGGAAAAGAATGGTGATCAGTTGAATGCCTTTGATCACAGGTCTGCTCAATCAGAGTGCACAAGGGGCTAAACCATAACAATCATCTCCTAATTTGGGTGTAATTAAAAAAAGCTAACTTCAGAACTATGTACTTTCAGGTTTGATTCCACTGGACAGCACTTTGAGGAACTGTGTTCCACCTTAGCCTTGGATTGAACAAAGACTTATGAGTGAAATTTGATAGACAGAAATTGTATAGGGGCCCATGTGAAGGATTATTTCTGTTCTCAAGTGATGAACACCATTTGTTATGTGGTTTGTTGAGAAGAAAACTGACAACTTTGGCTAAATATTGCAATTTTCTCAAGCAAATAAGATGTAAACCAATACAGACACACACATGAGTGTGTGCGTGTGTGTGTCTAGACAAATTGAAAATGAAAATGAAAAACTGGATGTAACATTTTATATATATATATGTGTGTGTGTGTTGGTGACATCCTGTACCCATGTATGCATGTGTATGTGTGTGTGTGTGTGTGTGTGTGTG
>NC_068981.1:173187406-173193975 GCF_001194135.2 Octopus bimaculoides | reverse complement strand
GGTGTTAAAACAGCTGCTGAATGACTCAAGCATGGATGTGATATATCTCGACTTTGCAAAAGCCTTTGATAAAGTTGACCATGGTATGATATGTCACAAACTGTGCGATCTCGGCATATGCGGAAAACTTGGAGAATGGCTGCACAACTTTCTAAAGGATAAACATTAGGCAGTAATGGCCAATGGAGCCACCTCCAAGGAAACACAAATAGCAAGTGGCGTTCCACAGAGTACTGTCTTGGGGCCACTGCTGTTCACAGTGGCCCTCTCTGACATGCCCTTGGTTGCTCAGATAGCCACCCTTGCTAGTTATGCAGATGACACAAAAGTCTCTCAGGCAATACAAAATCCTGGAAATATTGCACATCTGCAACAGGAGTTGGACGCAATATACAGGGGGGCTGAGGACAACATGCAGTTTAATGCAGGAAAATTCCAGACCTACTCTACCAGCACACAAAGCTAATCAACATGCAGACAGGATACACTGGCCCAGGAGGAATTGAAATCCCTGACTCAAAGTCAGTGCTTGACCTGGGCATTCACATGAGCAATGATGCATCTTTTCAAGTGCATATTACCAATTTACCAATTTGGTAATAAAATGCAGACAGCTGGCTGGATGGATCCTCCGAACTTTCAAAATAAGAGAAAAGAGGACATTGATGATCCTTTAGAGGACATACGTTCTCAGCTGCTTAGACTATTGCTTCCAACTATGGTCACCACACAATAAAAAATTCAAGGCGGAACTTAAAGCAATCCAACGAAGCTACACTAAGAAAATCGTCTCAATGCAACATGTCTGCTACTGGGAAAGACATAAAGAATTAAAACTCTTCTCCCTGGAACGAAGGCGGGAGAGATATGCAGTGATATACATCTGGAAAATACTAGAAGGCCTTGTACCAAACTTTGGTATTGAAAGTTATTCAAACTGCAGAACGGGGCACTACTGCATAGTGCCAAAGAGCCCAGCATCGCCATAAAAATACAGGACCAGATACTGCAACAGCTTAGGCTTCAAGGGCTCACAGCTCTTTAATATCCTTCCAAAATGCCTGAGAGATCTGCATGGTGTGAATGTAAGTGTCTTTAAAACAAAACTAGACCTCTTCCTGTTACGGGTTCCAGATGAGACTACCGCATGGCAGGAAACACAGATGAGGGCAGCAGCATCAAACACTCTCATTGACCAAATGCCACATATTAGAGGAGGTTCCAAATAATGCTGTAGCTCAGTGGTGGTTCTCCAGCATGACCACAACTTTGCAGCTGAAACATTTTTAAAATAGTAAAATAGTTATATATATGTATATGCATACTTGCATATATATATATATATATATATATATATATATATATATATATATATATATATATATATATACATACATATATGCATATACGTATATATATGTGTATATGCATACTTGCATATATATGTGTATATGCATACTTACATATATATATATGCATATATTTGTGTGTATATGCATACCTGCATATATATATATATATATATACATATGTATGCATATATGTGCACATATATATGCATATATGTATATATAGACATATGCATATATATATGTATATACAAATATATCTACTACGTATGTGGAAAATCGGTGTGTGTTTGTTTGTGGCGTTGTTAGCTAACTCCTCCTACACCGTTTTATTGATTTTGATGAAACTTGACACGTGAGTAGAACTCATGTCTGGAAATCTTGTGACATACTTAAGATTGTTGAAAAAAAATCGATAATACGGTCCCTGGGACCTTTATATCTACCTCATCAAACTAATTTTTTTTAAACATCCAAGGGAAACAACCCATAGCATCTGTACAATATATTTTTTAAACACTCAATGGAAATAACCCATTTCATTGTAGTATATATATATATATATATATATATATACTATCAGCAAAGCCCGGTTACACCTGGTCGCTTTGGATGATGTAGCTGTAAAACCTGCTCTGTGTAAGCATTCGACTTGTTTGGGCACGCTTACGTTAAAAAACAATTTTAGAATGACTTTCTTCTGTCAAAATGCTAAAAATAACTAACCAGCAAAAAAAAACACCAACTAAGATTCAATCAAATCGAAAACTACACCCAAATACTAAGCAAACAAAGAGGAAGCATCCCACTTCCATTGCAAGCGCACACACACACACATTCCTTCCCTTTTACATACATACACATATATACAGAGTTGAAATGCTGTTTGATTCATTTTTTCAGCGTACAATTTTCATCATTCCACTACCAAGTATGACATCACCCCTTCCTTTCTCATTCATAAATACAATAGTTTTATTATAGTAGATTATCTCGGTAACCATAGAAGCTATCAAAAAATACAAAGCCCAGCATCACCACTGCATCATTCTACACATCTCTGTAATTTTTCATGCAATTTTTATTCTTTTCCTGCCCTTTTGAAAAAGACAAACACACTACTTATTATCAACTGTTTGTTAAATGTATTAGCCCTCCCAGCCACTCAGACCCTCTGAAGAAGCCTAGAGACACATTCATCATCCAAACTTCATCTGCACATCCCTGCAGAACGGGGCACTACTGCATAGTGCCAAAGAGCCCAGCATCGCCATAAAAATACAGGACCAGATACTGCAACAGCTTAGGCTTCAAGGGCTCACAGCTCTTTAATATCCTTCCAAAATGCCTGAGAGATCTGCATGGTGTGAATGTAAGTGTCTTTAAAACAAAACTAGACCTCTTCCTGTTACAGGTTCCAGATGAGACTACCGCATGGCAGGAAACACAGATGAGGGCAGCAGCATCAAACACTCTCATTGACCAAATGCCACTTGGCAGAAACAGCCATAAGGAACTAGGACCTACTGACAACTCGAACGTTTGCTCTTTTCTGCAATATTAGTACATGTCTATGTAATACATAGTTATTACATGTGTATGTATTCTTCTAATACTTCCTAATACATTGAAATGAATGGACATACTAGAATGTATACCAACTGATGTATGTCACTTTTGTATCCTCTCCATTTTCTTACTTGCTGTATAAATTTATGGTAAACCACTTTTTACACTCATCCATACATAACACACAATTACGAGATTACTACGCAATAACTAGCACATGGATATGAATAATTGGGTACACTACCAGAAGTATATTGGATAAGTTTTATCCCTTAGTTTGTTGGTTTCCCAACCTCTAACTCACACAGAAATATATATATATATATATATATATATACACACTAATATATATATACATAGAAATATTAATATACATACATAGAAATAACAATATATATACACACATAATACTATACATATATATAAATACTATGTCTTGACTATGCCTGTACTGACGATTAGAAAGTGTATTTTGTACACTAACTATGAATATCATATGATTTGCGGCTGAATCTGTTTTTAAGAGTTGGCATTCCCTCACATTCGGTACACTGCATTTATTATGGTAGTTTTGACTTTAAGAGTCCCTCATAGCATGAGGCATTTATGTAATACCCTTAATATAAATAAATATAAATAATATATATATACATACATACATACATATATATATATATATATATATATATATATATATACTAACAGCTAAGCCCGGTTTCACCCGGTCTGTTCGGATGATGTGGCTGTGATCGTTTTCGGTTAGACATAATTTATAACACCGTTTCTCAACCTTATCATTTCGGGTCCCCTGTATCAATTGGAGCCTCCAGCTGTATGAAAATTTCCTGACCCCACCCCCCAGCCCCTTTTCAGAAAACAGCTTCAGGAGTTATGAAGAAAGAATTTGTATGTAGTCTGTTTCTGAGAGCTATTCTATTGGACCTCTGTCTAATCATGGAAACATTGATTTACTTATGAACATAGAAAGAAATTATATATTAATCCCTATTTTTGTAAGCAGTTGTATCCGTAAAAACTTTATTGCAGAGAACAGAAGGGTGAAGTCAAACTTTGCCTCCGGAACAACAAAGACCAGCTGCCTCATCAGCCCACTTCTTAGCTTGACGAAATTGGCATTCCCTGTCCATTTTACCAAGAGCCATGTCCAGGTGATTGGAGAAATCATCTGCAGGACTGTATCTGAAGCCAGCTCTCATCCAAAATGCGCCCCTTGCCAACCTGTTTTCCCTAACCTCCAATGATTCCTCAAGACTCGATTGCTGATGTGGACTACACTGGGCAGCAAGGTGGGCCCGTCTTGCTTCAACACGCTTCTCAAGGAGTGAGCGTTGATTACGACTACGCTGGGTGGCAAGACGGGCCTGCCTTGTTTCTGCTGACTCCTGAAGGAGTGAGTGCTGATTTCGAATACGCATGGAAGCAAGACGGGCCTGCCTTACTTCAACAGGCTCATCAAGTAGTGAGCATTGATCTCGACGACGCTGGGCAGCAAGACGGGCCTGCCTTGCTTCTGCTGATTCCTCAAGTAGTGAGCGCTGATCACGACTACGCTGTGCAGCAAGACGGGCCTCTCTTGCTTCTGGTGTTTCCTGAAAGGAATAGCAGAGCACATATGAAAGTGCAATATTTAAATGGGATACATGAGAATGTGTGGAAGCAAAATCGAAATGATATGAACGTTGAAAAACGTACCTGTGAACGCAACTCCCTTTTTCGCTGTTTTAGGAGGGCATTCCTTTTGGAACAGAGCATTGATCGTTTTCGGTTAGGCATTATCTGTAAAGATGGTTTTTACTGAGCCAAACGTCATGAGATTTTTTAAAGAAGCAAATACTAAGTTTAACGAAAGTATAGTTTTTTGCAACTTGAACCCATCTCTTAAAGTAAAACGTTAAGGTTTTTGAACGAAGTATTAATCCTTATCTGTTATTATAGGTCAAAATGTATAAACGATAAATAAGAAAAAAAGTAATGGAATGTTTCAAAAAAAGCATGCAGCTTTGAAGGCCAATATTGGTAAATTGATTAGAAATGACAATAGTGAATAACCATGAAGCTAAATGATAAGAGATCATCTATCATTTTCAGTTAGGCATAAGCTATGATGGTTTTAATAGAGACGCATTAAAAAGTTGACATAAAGAATTGCTTTAACAGTTAGAAAATGTCTGACATTTCAATCATCACCAAGAAATGAGGCTGTAAGAATTTACGGGAAAATTGTATCTAAGAAGTAAAGCAGAAATGATTTTTAACTGTACTGCCAAACTTCTGCAACTTAATAGCGGACGTATCCAATTTAAGAAAAGTGAAGATAAAAGCTAAGTGGAGAAGTATGGAATAAGTCATTGTTATACGCTTATAGAAAAAACAGACACGCACCTTTTTAGAGAACAAAATGTAGGTGAGAGCTATTGTATTAGACGTTTAACAGAATCGGACAATATCGGCAAATTTTTTTTTTCAAAATATGCGGAAAAATACGGACATTATGATTCGGACAAAAATTTCAAAACATTTCTGTACTTACGGTTACGGTTAGGGTTAGGGTTAAGGTTAGGGTTTTAGGGTTAGAGTTTTAGAGTTAGAGTTTTAGAGTTAGGGTTAGGGCTAGGGTTTTAGGGTTAATGTCGGGGAAAAAGTCAAAATGATTTTTAACTGTACTGCCAAACTTCTGCAACTTAATAGCAGACGTATCCAATTTAAGAAAAGTGAAGATAAAAGCTAATTGGAGAAGTATCGAATAAGTCATTCTTATACGCACATAAAAAAAATAGACACGTACCTTTTTAGAGAACAAAATGTAGGTGAGAGCTATTGTATTAGACGTTTGTCTAATCAGAGAGCAGAAATTGAAAGAAGACATATCAAATGGACGTGTGTGTGTGTGTTTGTGAATAATTTGGCGGGAGTTTTGCAGTCAGCACGAGGTGGTTTGTGTTTATCTCTTGAGTCGAATTGTTGTGAATTTGTCTGCAATAGCAATGCCCGGACAAGTGAAAATATTTTTTTAATATGTTGTTGGGGAAAAAAAGGGGATCTTTTGAAGTTGGTGTGAAAGCGAAAGAGACAGAGAGAGCACAGTTGTATCAGTGAAGTTCTTTTAAAGTTGCGTGAGACAGAAGAATTGATGTGTGTGCATGTGTTTGTGTGTTTGATGTGGTGTGCAAGACAGAATGTGTGGTGTATATATGAATTCCTTTTGTGAGTGTGTGTGAAGAGACAGAGAGAGTAATGTTGATGGTGTGTGTGTATATAAGAGAGAGAGATAACTGAAATTTTTCCATTCAGTTTTTGTAGTGAGTGAATGACAGAGAGAGAGTGGTTATGTATGTATGTATGTATGAATGAATGGCTTCAGTGACACACACACACACACACGTGCATGCACGCAGGTTGTTTTAATCGATTTTCTCGTTAACTATGGGGGTTAGGAAAAAATACAAGCCACATTCCAATCTATGCAGCCGTCTCCACATGTGTGCCATTTTTCACGTGAATCCACCCAGCTGTTTGGCTGTAAACCTCAAGACAAGAAAGAATACAATGCTCGCCCATGTCAAATTTATTATAGATTTATATATGTATATACATTATATATATACATATATATATATATATACATATATA
>NC_068981.1:173172248-173187130 GCF_001194135.2 Octopus bimaculoides | reverse complement strand
TATATATATATATATATATATATATAAGCATGTATATATATATATATATATACATATATATATATATATACATATATAGGGGAGAATTCACAAAAAAAAACAAAAGACAAAGACAGGTGGTGTAAACAACAAACAGATGTATTAGTTTAACGCTCAGGAAGTGAAGAAGCCTTTAACATTTCGAGCTTATGCTCTTCCACAGAAAGGAACACAGAAAGAAACAGGGAGAGAAAATGAAGAATGTGTAGTGGCTAGACTCATACATAAGACTGGTCAGCTTGGGTCTATAGTAGAAGACACTTGCCCAAGGTGCCCTACAGTGGGACTGAACCCCAAATCACATGGTTGGGAACTGATGCATATAGTCTCTTTATTTCATGAATTAGTCTCTTTATTTCATGAATTAGCGTAATTTAGTTCTGGGTACATTTTCCATGCCACCAGCACTATATATAATATATATATGTTTACACATTTGCTACTTCAGCCAGTTTAATGAATACAAACAGAAAGACAAGAAAATTAAGTTTGAACTTCTATTCTGAGATATCTGTACCATTTAAGGGCATGTATCTGACCTAACAAAAAGTTAGAGCTTTATTTGTGAAGGTGGAATGAGTCAATATTTTTATAGAGTATAAGGCACAAACATAAATACACACATGACAGGCCTCTTTCAGTTCCCATCTACAAAATCCACTCACAAGTCTTTAGCTGGCCTGAGGCTAAAGTACAAGAAAGTCACCCAAGGTACTACCCACACAGTGGAACTGAACCCAGAATCAAGTGGTTGAGAAGTAAACTTCTTACCATACAACCCCAACTTTATATAGATATATATATGCATGTCTGTGTTCGAAAGCATGTATGTTTGTCTTTACATCATATGGTAGTTGTAAATGAATGCCCCCATCATATAAGCAGTATGACAGGGTTTTACTCTGTAAAAATGTGTGCTCATGGAGAAATATTACCTAGCCTGGAAACAGATGTGGATTGACATGAAGGACATCTGGATATAGAATATCTACCACAATAAAGTCCATTCAACCCATGCAAGCATGTAAAAGTGGACATTAAAATGATGATAAAGAATATTTTTACATATTGTTTCTTTTGTTTAGTGCATAGACAGAAGTAAATACTGAAGTAGGATTTTTTACAAACAGATGCACTTCCTGCATATGTGAGTGTGTATGTGTTTGCACACACACACCATAGTCAATTTTCCTCACATTTCTTACTGTATATATCTTCTCCTGTGCTACCTCCTTGATGAGGCCTCTTGGTGCATAGCTTGGTGTCTTATATCATTCTGCAGGCACCTATCCCTGATGATTAGAGATTGAAGAAATAATTAATTTAAGTGGAAACATTTGGATATTTGAACATGTGCAAAAGCCCACTGTCTGCTGGCAAACATTTGCACAAATATTTTCCTCTCAGGTGCTGAAAGGTAGCAACCCCACTCTTCATATCAAATCCAGAGCTTTAGAGCTGCTATAAAACAGATACAATGTAAGGTAGGTCTAGAGGTTAAAGAAATGCTAAAGCAAAGGTGTGTATATGTGTATCAAGTGCAAGAAGCAAGATAGAGAGTACCTCAGCCAAACTCCTGACAGGCAAGAAACAAAGATATAAATTCCTTTGAATAGGTAGTAGTGATGGTATGGAAGGAGTAGACATACTACCGGTAGAAAACCTGATGGAGGTAGTTAGGGTGGGTGACAAGATATTAAAGCTTATGCTAGTTTTTGTTAATGCAACAGTAACATCTATCTCTGCATTTGCTCCACAATTTGGACTGGCAGATAAATCAGGACTAATTCTACAAAGCCCTCTTCTGTACTGTCTTGATGACAAATAACAGTGACCTTATATATATGGCTCATGACTTCAATGGATATAGTGGGTAGCACTCTGATGACTTCCATGGTATCCATAGAAGTTACAGCTATGGTTCCTAGCCTAAAGTGATGTAGTGTCCTTGAGGTAGAGAGCCATAAAATTGAAAAGTCAAGCTTGGAAAGATTCGAACAGAGAACAATAACAGGAAGCTAAAAAGGGAAGCTAGGTGACAGGTGTACATGGCAAGGAAAGAAGCAGAATGTAAGAAAAAGTACAAATGTGTTGAGAGAAAAACTAGGAAAATCAGAGGTAGTATGCAAAAAAGACTACATTGGTATAGGCAAATGTTTACAAATGAGGGCAGCTGTATGAAGAAGAATTATTATTTGCTTACAGTGGCTGATACTTGTGAAAGAGGGAGATCCAGGAAGATGTGAGATGAAGTAGTAAAGACTGAAAGAAAGGATTCAGGTGCCTACAGAATCAAGTGCTTGAGAAGACCTGAAGACCTGTCCATCAATACAAGCATGATGAAAGTGTTGTTAAAATGATAGTAAAGATGGAAGCTGAAAGCATAATGTGCATGCACAAATTTAGGTCCCCAACCCAATATGTACCAGCAAGCCTATCCCCGCTGTCCTCATCATACCATCATTCTTCTAGTTATTGTATTATTCTGTTGCAGTAAATAAATCTAAGTAGAATTCATTACTACATATATCATCATTCTTTCTGACCTGCTAGTCATTATTCCCTCTTTACCAAACCATTTCCTACATGGTTGGCATTAGGAAAGGCATCCACTTCTCTCCTTGTCTACTTTTTCTGCAGAAGAACGCATGTTTGAAATGTAAAAGACTTCTATTTTTCCTGAGCATAAAACTAATACACTATTTGTTATTTTACCTCATCTTGCTTTTTCATTCTTGCACCATGCATACATACACACACACACACATATATATATAAACTTACTTAATGTGGATATACTGCAGAAAACCAGAAAACTGATATCTGCCTAAAAAAAATGCATCTCATAAAGACATATCATGCTAATAAGCACAAAAATATATCAGTGGTAGACAAGTTTCAAGCACCCAGCTAATTGCAATACTACTGATATGTAAATTACTGTTTTTCTCAGTAAATAGAGGCCAAATTTGTCTTGACATGCAGTTACTAGTGGATACTTGCTATTGGTAATGCTCAAAGAAGTATAAATCTCAATTTAGCAATTCTGCTGCTAAACGTTTTTTGTCTGCTACTGATATACTCAGGAGAATTCTTGATTCTTGAGATCATCTGTTCTCATACGGACCTGGTCTTAATTGCTATTTGGTCCTTATGGCACATCATCTAGAGTTGGAGATGATTTTAATAAATCAAGCATTTAAATTGTATACTCTTTGATATACCTATGTTGTTGAAATACTGGCCATTGGCCAATCGGAGTTATCTCTCTTGGGTCATTTTTGTTTATATATATAAACACACACAAATGCTAAAATTTTAAAGAAAGTTTGAGAATAACATTTACTGATAGCATGACTGCTGTGTGTAGATTCAAATTCACAGAAGCCCCAGTCAAACCAATCTTAGGTTAGTATGTACATGTGTGTGTATGCATGGATGGATATGAAATGAATTTTATCTGACCTATGCAAGTATGGAAAGTGGACATTTAACAATGATGAGTGTATACATTATCTATACACACACACATACATACATCAAGTAGACAGATGCTCTTCCTGTTACCAATCCTTACCTGTTTCCAAGCAAGATATATTTATTACCCATGGCTGCACCTATTTTTATGGAAGATTGTTTGATGATGGTGCTCATTTATACCTATCATATGAGGCCAAGACCAGGAAATATAAACATTTGCAAACACACACACACACATGTGTGCAATGGGCTTTTCTACAGTTTCTGTCTACCAATTCCACTCACAAAGATTTGGCTGGCCTTTGACTATATTTGGAAGGTGCTCACACCTACTCTGCCAGGCATCTTCTTCGCTGTCATGTGTGGATGATTGTTTTACATCCACACATGAAAAAGCAGCACCAAGACAAAACTAACAGACAGCACCTTCAAATGTAGTTAGTGCAGCCAGGACTACCACTCACATCATCATCATTTAATGTTGATTTTCCATGCTGGAATGGGTTGTGGATGTCTATAGTTACAGCAGATGTCATTCTGCCAACACAACCAAAACAAGACTTTCCAGACACAGATCGTAAGACTGCTATATATATATATATATATACATGCATCATACATATTAATATATGCTTGTATATGTGAAATCTCTCCAGTCTGAACTTATACAAAGCAGACTGGAAATCAATCCAAAAAGAGATTCTCAGACAAGACTGGCTGAAATGTCTCTCCATACCAGATATCGACATGTCTGTTATGCAAGCCATATGCTACAAATATGTCCCAGAGCACACGGTCAACACAAAAAGGAATGAGATTTCAAGGGAGAGGAAGATCCTCATGAGACAATGGACGAAGGTTGCAAATTACTTCAACCAACATCCCAAAGTAGTGAAAGGTCCCACCTAAACACAACCCTGATGGAGATTGAAAACAATCCTATGTGAATGAAAGAGCAGAGACAAAGAAACCTAGATCATAAAAAACATTAAGTCAAACCCAAAGGCCTTCTTTCATTATACTAAAGAAACAGCCTCAGTACACTGCAAAATAGGACCCCTCTTCCAAAAAGACAGCTACCTCACAGATAACCCAACCAGGATCAGTGAGGTACTGAATGACCAGTTCAAAAGTGTCTTTACTACCCCGTTGGAACACAGACAACTGAACAAACCAGTGGATTTCTTTGCCGCCTCACCTACAACCAGGGAGGGCAGTTACGATAGATTACATCAACATTGGGGAAGAAGATATAATACTAGTCATAGATGAGGTGGCCACAAACTCAGCTGCTGACCCTGATGGTTTCCCAGCAATCCTCCTCAAATTGTGCAATGTGCCCTGGCAAAATCACTACAGATTCTCTTCCAGAGTTTTCTTGCGAATGGCAAGCTGCCAGGCAAATTGAAGGAGGGAATAATATGCCCAATTCATAAAGGAGGAAGCAGAGCAGATGCCAAAAATTATAGGCCTATCTCTCTGACATCACACATCAGCAAAGTCATGGAACAAATAGTCAGAGGAAAACTATTTGCATTCCTTGAAGAAAACGACTTGCTGAGTGATATCCAGCATGGTTTCCAACTAGGTACATGCTGCCTGACACAGATCCTACAGCACTATGATTGGGTGTTGAAGCAGTTACTCAACAACTCAAATGTGGACGTAATATACCCTGACTTTGCAAAAGCTTTTGATAAAATTGATCATGGTATGATATGCCACAAACTGCATGATCCCAGCATAACTGGAAAACTTGGAGAGTGGTTACATGACTTTCTGAAAGATGGAAGTCAGACAGTGGTGGCCAATGGTGCCACCTCAAAGGAAACACAAATAGTGAGTGGTGTTCCTATCTTAGGACCACTGCTCTTCATAGTGACCCTCTCACATATGCCCTCAGCTGGACTGAGGACAACAATATGCCATTTTATGCAAGAAAATTCAAAGCCCTGTGCTACCAGTACCCAAAATTGAACGATAAACATACAGGGTACACTGGCCCAGTGGGGGCTTACAATCCCAGAACCTAAATCAGTGCACGACCTGGATATCGAAATGAGTAATGATGCCTCTATCCAAGTGCACATTACCAAGATAGCAACAAAGGACAGATGGTTGGCTGGATCCTGAGAACCTTCAGAACCAGAGGAAACCATTCATCCTCAGCTGCCTGGACTACTGCTCCCAACTATGGTCACCCCACAGTGTAAAATTAACAGCAGACCTTGAAGCTATCCAGCAAAGCTACAAAAAGATTGTCTCATTGCAACAGCTCAGCTACTAGGTAAAGCTGAAACAGCTAAAACTCTACTCCCTGGAGCAAAGGCAGGAGAGATATGCAATAATATACATCAGGAAGATCCTGGAAGGGATTGTACCAAATTTTGGCATTGAAAGCTACACAAATCCCAGAACAAGTCACCACTGCACAGTGCCAAAGATCTCAACACTACCATCACATTTCAGGACCAGTTACTGCAACAGCTTGGGTTTCAAGGGCCCACAGCTTTTTAATATTTTCCCAAGAAGCCTGAGGGACCTACACAAAGTGGATGTAGCTGTTTTCAAAACAAAACTGGATCTCTTCCTGTCGAGAGTCCCAGATGAACCTACCTTGCGGCAGGGGGCGCAAATGAGGGTAGTGATATCAAACTCCCTTATTCACCGACTCTCAATAATTACAGTGTAGCAGAGCAGTGGTGCCCCAGCATGGCTGCAGCTTTGAGCTGGAACCAATTAAAGAATACATATATATATATATATAAATATTATCTTCATCCTCGTCGTTTAACGCCCACTTTCTATGCTGACATGGGTTGGATGGTTTGACTGAGGGCTGGTGAGCCAGAAGGCTGCACCAGGCTCCAATCTGATCTGGCAGTGTTTCTACAGCTGGATACCCTTCCTAACACCATATATATATATGTATTGGGTCATCCCATAAATGAAGTTTTTTTCAATTGCATGAACTAAAAGTTGGAGGGGGAACAGGATAAACTACCTCCATCAAAATACTATAAAAGCAGGTAGTAATTTTACCTTGTACTTATTCTTAGTGCAAGTTTTGAAAAGGGCAGTTCGATTTTAACAGCTATTTTTTCAAAGCTATAATGGAAGTGACAAAGGAGCATATTCTGTATATTTTGATTTATGAGTTCAATAAAGGCAACAACGCAACGAAAAGTGCAAGGAATATTAATGCAGTATATGGGGATCAGACAATAAATGTAAGCAAGTGTCAACAGTGGTTACAGAAATTCCAAGCTGAAAACTGCAGCCTAGAAGACAAGCTTCGTATTAGATCTGTAGAGCTCATCGGAAAAGTCAGCAAGTTGGGTCAATGGGTTCCTCACAAACTCTTTGAGTCTAATCACACACAGAGAGTGAAAGTATGCTCTTCTTTGCTGTTACGTCTTACAAGTTAACCTTTTGTGGACTGAATAGTGACTGGTGACGAGAAATGGGTTCTCTATAAAAAATGTCAAGCGCCGAAGACAGTGGGTAGGGAAAGAAAAAACATTAGCACCCCAGGCTAAGAAGGTTTTCACCCACATAAAGTGTTATTATCTGTTTGGTGGGATATGAAAAGTTTAGTCCACTTTAAACTTTTAAACCCAAATCAAACAATAACAAATGAGATCTACTGCGAGCAGCTTGAGCAGCATAAGTGAACACAAGAAGAAAAATGACCATCTTTGGTTTCAAGACGTAAGGTGTTCTTCCATCAGGATAATGCTTGGCCACATACAGCAAGGATGACATTCCAAAAGCTGGAGCAGTTTGAATGAGAGGCCTTGCAAGTCTACCAGATAGATGGAAGAGCACTGCAGAAAATAAAGGAGAGTATAATCTAGATTAAAAAAGAACTTTGTTTATCTAATTTTGAAAAGTAAAAGGAGTATAAAAAAAAAAAACGCATTATTTATGGGATGACCCAATATATATACACACACACAAATATGTGTGTGTGTATAATACAGCTAAAATTGCATCTTATTTACATAATGCAATGAGTATATACAAGATGTGCTCAGATTGGTTTACCACTAAAACTCCAGCTTGAACTGTAACTAAAACAAAAGTGGTGTTGTAGCTGCCTAGCAATAAATAGTGGTTTGTCATTGAACAGGTAGATATTTATTAGAAAGAAGGAATGAACAAGCAAAACATGTGCTATCACTTTAGAACGTGTAATTTATATTTCATTAGAGTAAATAAGGCATTAAGAAGTTAAGCATGAAGTCTCTTACAGCTGTTTCTAAAATAGCTGTGCATATCTCATTGAGCAAATATTTCCATATAAAAGCCAACTATTCCATCTTCAGAGAAGAATTAAGGATTCATCATCATCATCATCATCATTTAACATCTGCTTTCCATGCTAGCATGGGTTGGATGATTTGACTGAGGACTGGTGAACCAGACAGCTGCACCAGGCTCCAATCTGATCTGGCAAGTTTCTACAGCTGGATGCCCTTCCTAACGCCAACCACTCCGAGAGTGTAGTGGGTGCTTTTACGTGCCACCAGCACAAGGGCCAGTCAGGCAGTACTGGCAACAGCCACGCTCAAAATGGTGTTTTTTATGTGCCACCTGCACAGGAGCCAGTCCAACGGCACTGGCAACGACCTTGCTCAAATGTTTTTTCACATGCCACCATATAAGTTTTCACATACTTATGGACAATATTTACATTAGTTGTTCTTTCATCCTTATTTCAACAAAATGTGTTGAGATCTATGCTTTGCTGAGGAAGTCTGACAAGACCAAAACATACCTTGAATCATTCTTTCTATTTACTAAAATGATTAAAATAATACTAGTTATTGCTCTAATTTTTTTTTTTAGCAGTGCATATTTGTAATTAGATTCTGGATTCAGTCCACTGCATGGCATTCTGAACAAGTGTTATAGTCCCGGGCTGATCGAAACCTTGTGAGAGAATTTGGGAGGTGAAAACTGAAAGAAGCCAGTCATGTATGTATGTGTATACACACACACACATATATAACCAGTCACACAAGCAGTGTCATTCATTTTCAATATTGTGCAAGAATATATCTGACCACAGGAAAATATTACTTTGCTTGGAAATAGGTGAGTGTTGATAATGGGAATGGGCAATTCAACCCACGCAAACATGAAAAAGTGGATGTTATGCTGATGATTGTTGATGCACACTGCATTAAACATTTCAACACTAACTTCATATAGACGATATCGTTATGTGGATGATATTGTTGAGCAATTATCCCTGATTTTCAATTTGAATAATCAATGTCTTATAGTATTTAGTTTTATTCTTGTAAATTCTGAATTGAAACCTAGGGCAAATTTGCCTTTAAATAAATATAAGTTGAGTTCATGTTCTCAGTGTTAATTCAAATGACTATCACACACTCCCTATAAATTTCCATATTCTGAAAATGTAAGAAATCATTATTATGTTAGCCCTGGGAAAATACACATATAACAAGGCAATTTTGTCAATTAGCCTTAGAATTGTCCCTTTTTTTTTCTTTTGTGTTTTTTAAAAAAATAAGATAAGGGAGATATGTCTGCTATCCCTAGCAGTTCAAATGACCAGTTAGACGTTCACTGGTGATGATATGAGCAACAATTATGTTAAGATAGAGTCATAACATGGAAGAATAAAAAACTAGTAAAAACACAATAAACAAAATTCATTAACTTTTTCATGCCTGAATAGACCAGACACCTAGATAAATGTCTTCCAAGAAATATAAACACATGCTTGCAAGTGCTGCTAGTTTAAAAGCTGCATACCCACTCAACCATTTCACTTTCTCTCACACACACACACATGCAAACCAATACATGATATACAAATGTTAACTTCTTGATAGTTCTTGACTTATTTGAAATGTAATATATTAATGCATGTGAAGTCAATATCTAACTATACTAGAAACAATACACTCTCTACATAGATATTAAAGCAAATCCATCTCAGATGTTCAGATTTCAAAGTTTCATGTGTTACATACACAATCATCAGTAGAGGGTGAGAGAAATCTTATAATTATACATATCGAATTTACAGTGATACATATTTTTCGTAAAACACAACAAAACAAGGGGCACTACCAAAACAAGTCTAATAAGCAGATACAGTATCTCTCAGAGATGTAAATGATTTGATATTATAAATTAATAACATTTGAGTTCAACTTAGACCTATCGCATAGCACCGTAAACATTAACGTTCATATATTCATAAGGTACAGTTTCATTAACATAAAGAGAAATGTGTGTGTGGATGTGTGTGTGTATATATATATATATATATATATATATATATATATATATATATATATATATATATATATATATATATATATATATACATTTGTATATACATACACATTTATATATACACATTTATATATACATATATATATACATTTATATATACACATTTATACACACACACACATATATATATATATGCACGCGCTAGGACAGCACCTTCAAGCGTATAGCTGATATTAGCTATAGTACTTGCCTCTATTTCATCGACCTCGAAATGATGAAAGACGAAGTCAACGTAGGCAGGATTTGAACTCAGAACGTAAAGAAATGTAATCAAACAACACAAGGCATTTTGTCAGGCACTATATTCTTCCATCCATCGCGATATGAAAATGGTTGCAAAGAAATACGCATATTATTAATTTGTATTGTAATATATAGTGTCGGTACATTTCTGAATGTTTGCGACTGCCTACCCTAAGCTTTCTCCAAATATCGCGGTAAAAAGTTTTCTATTATATAAAACAGAATAGATATATGAGTCATATTGATAATCTGCTGTTATCCGAACAGTTGGCTTTAGGAAGAGCATACTGAAAATACGTGCCCGGTTCGGTCTCTAATCGAGTACAATATAACAACATAATCATTTTTATTTAGATAAAATAACTTTGCTATTAAATTAATATAGGTAAGGCTATTCTAACATATATAAGAAGTATTTGTCTGCTAAGGACTTTGTTTCCAATTTGCTGGAACATTTTCTTTTCAATAAATAACTGAATAATCTATTTACTCATTTTTACATTTAAAAAAAAATGAGTTGGAGGTGTTTGTTTTTAATGATATTTTGACTTCCAAACCTCAAATAATTATACTTTAAAATTATTATACTATGATGAGCACGAATACTTTTAATCGTAATTCTATAACGCGGAATCGTTTTGAGAGAGAATAAAACAAAGAGAGTACAGTATAACACGCATAACGAAATGCAATAACAACAAACAGATATCAATAAAGAACCTGTTGAACTATCAGAATTTTTTTTTTCATCCTTAACATTTGCTATTTTTAGAAATAGGATTTTATATATTCTTTTAGTGCATTTAGTTGACAAAAGTTAGTTTATAGTTGATATTATCACGTTGAGCAGTCAAGCCAAACCGTAGTTTATACCAGCTACTTTTCAAGACAGTGGTAAACCTGCTAAATGTTTTTAAAGTACACTTTTAAATCGACGTATTCCTATTAATAGGACTAACAAAGTAAGTACTGCAAGCACCATTCTTACAAAAACAAAAAATAAAATTGCTATCACACAGAAAATTAATGAGTATTATATGTATATAAAGTGAATAATGGAGTCGTTTATATATGCCACACACGAAAATCTAGGCTTCCGAACCACCGGTGAAAATTAAACATTTTCAGCAACAAAGAGAATGTTGATTTGAGTTCCTTACATGATTATTTTAAGTCTGTTAATTTTCGTAAAATCAGTCAAATTAGAAACATTAATAAAAGTTATCTTGACATTTCATTATATACATAAACTTTTACTAGTTCTTTTAAACAAACAAAAAATACACGCTAGATTTTTTTTTTGTCACAATAACTACGAAATGTATACTAGAAAGAATTTTACAAAATTTACTCATTTTGCTTCAGATCTGGTAAATTCTAAAAATAAAACATGTAAAAAAAATTTAATTAGACAAAACAGGGGAAGGTCCTCCTCTCCATGTTCCTATTTTAATTGTTGGCTCCACCAACATATCACGTGATCATAATGAACTGGGGACAGTATCAATACAAACATCATATCAACCTCTTATGACTAGTAAACATGGATCGTTTACTTCTTTTAAAATATTTTCTTATTTGTTTCAAAGAAAACAGGCGATTTTCGTGAACTTGAAGTATGGATTGCGACAAAATGGAATCTAAAATATTTCTACCGTATAAGAAATATATATATATATAGGCATTTCATATGTATATAGTATTGTACATTATGTTGACTCAGTGAGTACCATACATACTACTTTCACATTGATCTAATTAATACTATGAAAATGAAAATGTAACTGGTTGGGTTATTGTCTTTACTACATCCTGTAGATGAATTTAGTCAATCCTAGTAATATGACCTATGTATGTTAACTGCTATATATATATATATATATATATATATATACACACACACACACATACACACAATACTTGCTACAGACATGCGCGCGCAGGTACAAATCTACTAGGATGTGTAAAAAAAAAAGTAATGCACAACTGAGGAGTGATATAATGGATATACTGTAATGATACTGCTGGTTATATGGTGGAGGAGAGGAGAAGGTAGTGAAGATATTGCATGTGGTATATAAGCGTACAGTTGTTATTGTTGCTGTTGCTGCTGCTCCAATAATCGCAGTTTCTGTAGTTAGCTTTTGTTAATTATATCTTCCTCGAAACGACCATGCATAAGAAAAAAATGTCGATAAGTCCAATAAGTATTCTTTAGATACTTAGAGATACTTACGGTATGAAATCTGGAGTATGATTTGAATGTTTTTGTTTTGCTTTTGGTTAAAAAAAAATATAATTAATTCTCTATCATTTTCGAATGTAGCACTGTTTCCAGCGTTTGTAGCGGTCCCTGATCCTTCCCCCGAGTGTTACGGGACAGGTTTCCACTCGTGCGCATGCTCACAATAGTGATATGCAAATAATATCACCATTTTGACCAATCATAGCAAAATGTAGCTGCCTTTCACGCTTCATTGAATCTTCCCACAATGCACCGAAGCTTTTTAGAACTAGTTATGACGTAGACTCACCCATCTATGTAGACTGACTTTTCGAGCCTTCCACAAGGCATAGATTATATTGAGGCATCATTCTCCTGATACTTATTTTATATGAAACAATATTGGTTTTATATTGTAACTAATATGGAGGGGGTTCCAAAATTCAGATTTGGGGTATTTATGACAGCAAAGAAGACATTTTTACAAATAATTATTTGAATAGATAAAGAAGAGGGTTTTTTTAAATATCATAATGAATAATATAATTTCAGTATTAAATTTTCATATTGTGAATATATTTTACAGTAAGCATCGCTTGGGTGTACGTAATATATATATATACATACACATATATATCATATTTCATTATATATTTTAAAAAGGTTTTTACAAATACAAGTATTTGGTTTGCATAAATATACCTTTTACACACGTGAATTAAAGCTTAAAAATTTTCTTTATTGTGTGAAAATAAGAATCGATGGCTTTATGGAATTTAAGCGCACACACGCACGTTTGCATACACACACACATGCATGTATACACATGTATATGCATATATATACAAATATATAATGCTCGCCCCCCTGGATTTTTAACGCAGTCGTAAAATATTTTTTTTTACATAATGATATTCATGTATATGTATATGGGCATATGTGTATATATACATCCATCATGTGTAGGGAAAATACGTATATGTAACTGTCCAAGTGCATATTCATCTTTGATGATATACAATATATGTATATGCGTGTCTATGTGTATATGCATATATATACGGCTTTATAATGAATAGTGATTGTATGTTATCGACAAGCAAAGTGGACAGCCATCTTGTTCATATTCTATTCACTGTAGTTTTGTTGTTTTAGAGTTTGTTTTTACATGAAAAAAAAACTGTCTTCATAATAAAATTTTGGTAGAAATTTGGTTCTTACTCTTTCTTGAGGTGTAAAATACTCTGAGCCTTGTAAAAAAATGTTTGTTAAAACCCTTAAAAGTTATGAAAATTTTACGTTATATAAATCCTAACTTTTTAGGCCCAAATATTAAAAAAGTAAGAATTTCAAAATTTCTTTAAAAAGTATTAAATCTGTGTTTCTAATTATTTTTATATATTTTCTTAAAGACTAAAACCTTTATTATTTGAAGATATCGGAAAATTCTTTTTTAAGGATATTGTTGATATCACTTAGCGTTGGATTGATGCTTTTTCTTTTTTCTACTTTGTAGATGTTTTCAGTATGTATTTTTAATAATAATAATAACTAAATAATGATAACAACAGTGTAGATGATAGTGAAAGCGGTACGAGTTTTATTGATAGAAGTATAGTGTTTGCAGAATTTTGTGTTGTAAGTGCGTTCCTCTCTTTCTCGCCTTCCTCTATCATACACATAAACGCCTGTGTAATCATGAGTGTGTGTTTGTATACGAAATGTGGATACGACGTGTTAAATATAGATTTCTGCGGGTGTGGAGTGCGACATGTGTATGGCAGTGATGTGGGTGTATGCGCGCGCAGGAAAGTATTTTTTGTAGAGTAACTTCAATATTGTAATAATGAAACTATATTTCCCTACCTCCAGTTGTTTATTCCAGTATTTAATCGTGCCTAGTACATAATGCATAAACTTTCAGCTTTGTGTTTCATTTCATCTGAACAAGCAAATACAATTTATCCGAAACAGCGGAGATATAATTGATATTTGATAAAAATAATTATAAACGCCACTCCAGTTAGTATTGAGTTATACTCAAATGCATTTGTGTGTATGAGTTTATTTTTTAATATACTTAATAGAAATTTCACCAGCTTTTAGAAATATTTTCATGTCCAATAGAACATTTTTTTTTATCTGAAAAGCAACAAAACTTTGTTTCTTTCGAGACTTTTCGCTCGAGCATCTTCACAGTAAGAAAGGAATGTGGCGTACGTGAGCTTCAGACATTTCCTTAATGTCGACGAGAAAACAGATCATTTAGAGTGAAGCCGTTCGGTTAAGTTCTCGCTTTCTATCTTTCTATCTCTCCCTCTTCTCTTCCAGCCTTCCTTTCTCCTTCTCTTTCTCACATCATAAATGAGGAAGACTATATTTCGAGTGAAGTATAGAGGTCGCAGTGCTGAAAACATACTTGCCTGAGTCAAGGGTATTTGACGTACAAACACATACCATATATAAATTACACACACATACGTACACATACAGACACATACGTGCGTGCATGTGTATATATATATATATATATATATATATATATATATATATATAT
>NC_068981.1:173170190-173171028 GCF_001194135.2 Octopus bimaculoides | reverse complement strand
TTTAATCTACAAACTTAAAGATCATCGACAGAAAAAAAGTAGTTCAACATAGCCATTACTTTTCGCGGGCTCGATGTATTCGATGTTTATAGATATATATATATATCTATTTTGTATAATATATTCCAGATTATTTATATTCCGATTTATTTTATTCACACAAACGTGGTCATAGTTCCAATCAATTTAATGTATTTTGAATTCTTTCTTTGAGCACTTACAACGATAAATACTTTGTTTCAGATGGGATATACTGCGACTCACGTGTGTTTATCTTTCCCTGTCTATCTGTAATCTATGTGTGCGTGTGAAGTTGGTCACCGTCAGTTTTCGATGGACAACGAGAAGCAAATAAACAGTGAGAACTTATTTTTATGTGTGTGTATGTATAATCGACGGAAGTTATAAAGTTATAGAGTGACTCAAGGGCCAACAGTTTTGTGTATTGCCACTTATAAAACAACGAACGAAACTCTCGGTCCTTGAGTCACTCTGTAGATCTGCTGATTATTAATAATAAAGTATATATTCTCATGTTTTGCTTTCGATGTTCCTGTTTGAATCTCCAAACTTTTAACATACATACATTATATATGTTTATGTGTGGGTGTATGTATATATATATATATATATATATATATACACATACACACACACATTATATATATCTGTGGGGGTGGGGGTAGTATTCTAGTATGGGATCATACTGGATGAAAAAAAATAATAAACGTGATGTATATAAATATATATGTATGTTTGTATGTGTGTATGAATATTAATACATGTGTATAATATATATTTATGGGTGTATACATATATTTATATATACAGAGAGAGA
>NC_068981.1:173163873-173169965 GCF_001194135.2 Octopus bimaculoides | reverse complement strand
TATATATATATATATATATATATACACACTCATATGTATGTAGATGGATGTGGGCGTGAGAAAGAGAGAGTGTGTGTGTGAGAGAGAGAGAGAATTTCAATTGATTCTATAATGAGGGATGACCTTAAATATCCTGCCTGCCCATCTTGGAATGAGCGATGGCCATATTGCTTTAAAGTACTGCGAACCGTATTTTAGATATTCAAATGAAAATACAAATTATAAATTGTGGGAGATAAGTGTGTTTCAGAACGTTTTACTCTTCTTGGCATCATTTCAAAAAAGAATTATAGTAAATAATAATTATTTATTATTTTCCGAATATATTGAAATACTAGTATTTGTAGGAAAAAAAAATTACTATTTATAGTTATATCATAAACAAACATTTCTGATAAATCACAAGGAGTCGCTTGCGGCCCGCGAGCAGCATACTGTGCGGATCTATTCTACAATATGAATCAGTAAATAATTATATTGTCATGTTAACACTGCACGTCTACAATATAATTTAACACAATACTGTACGGTGAAAGAGAATCTAAGGTATAATTTTTAGTATAAATTATCTGAATGCGGTACACATTGTCTCAATGCGTTTTCTTTTTCTCTTCAAAAAAAAAAAAACTAGCTGCCTTTATGGAATGTGCTATTTTGTTCCTGTAAATGAGTATTGATTGTATGTATGTCTGTATCTTTATGTTGGCATTCTTGTCTGCGTTCACGTTTATGTCCCGTTAGGTAGCGGTTCGACAAATAGACATCGATAACTTCATTTACTAGATTGGGCTCAATATCATCGTCTAAACCAATGAAGGCCGAGCAACAGCATGGCCGCAGTTCAATAACTGAAGCCAGTAACGAATGAGAATACATACACACATACACACGCACATACATAAAATTTACAATAGAGTATGTCGCTCTCTCCACCTCCCTCCCATACATATACACACGTCTACGCGCTATATACATATAGTCATATATATATATTTTTTGTTGTTGTATGTATACATGTATATATATATATATATATATATATATGTATATATATATATATATATATATATATATATATATATATATATATATATATATATATATATATATATATATATATATATATATATATATATATATACATGTATGTATATATATTATGTATGTGTATGTATGTTTTTTATTTACACACACACATACACATACATACATATATATATATATATATATATACTTTACAACTGCTAACTTACGACTAGGTTATCTGCTCTGGTGCCCCTTTAACAGAAAATGCAATCTTCATCTTATTTTTAATCGATTTTAGTTTTGTTTTGTTATCGTCTAGCTTTATTTTCTTCACCTCATCCCTGCATACAAATAATATTAGTTTCTTTTGACTAGGCATGCATAAAACCTTTTCTTTTTTTTTTATGTAGTGAAAATATGTGGCGTTCATACCTTTCTTAGTGGAATTAGTGACGTAAATGAAGTGAAATGCCTGACACTTCAGAATAAGAATCAGCTCGTCGAGAGATTAAATCCTACTGTACTGCGCTCGCCACTATGTCAATATTGATTTCCTGACTAGGCACAACGCTCCAGATTTACGATGGTGCGGACAGGTGTAAGGATATGCGTGATGTATATGCGGGACATGTTTGACGCTAGTACCTTTTTCCTAAGGGCGTTTACAACATTGGGACAGTGTAAGGGTTTTAACTGGGAAAATATTTTTGCTGCTTATAGTTTTATTTATTTTACTAGGCACGACGGCTTTATATTTTAGGGAAGGGAAAATGTGACTGAGGACTAGGGATTGGTTGTCAAAATAGCAAAACCAGTTTAACACCGAACTGAATTAAAACCTCGCATTATTAATTTTCCTCCTCTATATTCTGAGTTCAAATCCCACCAGTTTCAACTTCGCTTTTCATTTCTAGAAGTAGGGTGGATAAATTAAATATCAGTTGTGCTGTGACACAATGCGACCGATTACTGCTCCCCACAAACGTACGGTCTTCTAATTTGCAAGAAATCCATAGTAATTTTATTATAACAGAATCAGTTTAGAACTGGATAAAATGCTTTAGTTCGAATCCCACCGGGACCAACTTTACTTTTCATGCAGCTGGGATCAAAGCATAAAATAAATACCAAACAAGTATCGATTCAGTCGACTGCATCTCTCGCTCACAAATTATGGTTTCGTGCTAAAGTAAAAAAAAAAATGTATTAATACGAATTAGATGACAAACGTCTTGCGTAAGAATTTGCCACCTGTTTAAAATAATTTTCTTTAATTTACACTGTAAAAACTCTTGAGAAGGGTGTGAATGTCACAACATCCCATTCCTTTTCTAAACACAGCGAAAACCGTAATTAGGATTTTATAATGATCACATGAAAATTCTCTCGCACACACAAACACAAATGTTACGAATTTAAGCGAACATGGAGGCACATTTGCATTAAATAGGATTATCACGTGTCATTTATCCGAATAAATAGGTTGATAAATCTATTTTTCGTTCTACCTATAATCTTTTCTTTCCATTTTCTAATCACAAAACAGGGAAAAGTAACAGTAGGAATTCTTCTATTTTTGTATAATTCAAGAAGATGTATTCACAATTATTTAATAAATTAAAATTTATCTTTTAGTTATATAAAAAGAAATGGGAAGTAATATCCCTCTTTTTCTATCGAAGGAGATATAAAACCTGTAACTACTTTGTTTACTTTTCACAGCGAGGCTAAAATGGAATGCTCATTTAAAAAATGTATATTATACATCACATTTTCAAATTATATATCTATATGATTATAGGTAGAGGAATAACCGTAGAAAACGTTGTCGATGCGTCGTTTTAGTCCCTGACGTTCCGCGAAGGTGGACTGGATTTTGCTTTTCGTCTCTTACAAAATCGGTAAAATGAATGCATAAGTATACCGGAGTCAATATAAGTAGCTGGGTAGCGTAGGCGGGGCCCTAAATGCAATTGCTTTTGGCGCACTATTCCTAAAAGCTCAAAATTTCAAAAGAAAAAAATAAAGTACTATAAATAATAAATAGCGCACCCCGAGCACTGGTTATGCATGCTAGAATCCCAATAACTTTAAATTAAGTGACGTCCTTTTCTTTTACGTTCTGTTTCACGTTACTTTTCTACAAACCAAGATTAATAACCAATAAACAAATTACTGTGTTTGGTATAATCGACAAAAACTCTTGTAGGTGTGCTCCAGCATAGTAATGATTCAAAGACTGTAACTAATAAATAAACATAAAACAATTTTTACATTTGCTTATGTGATCACTATATATGCTTGTATGAAAGAGTGCGATGTACGTTTCACAGTTGGGTGACTGCAAACAACAAAATGGGAGTGGCACTTATTTTTTAACTTGATAACCTGTGTAAGGTTAGTATTTTCTGTTTTCATTCTCCTCACATGCATTAATTCTATATCTCGCTATTAACATAGAAGTAATAAATGAATGGATACAGCATTCACACATCTGTAATTGCGTATAACCGAAAAATGGAAATTGGTGGACGGAAACTAAAAGAAACCCATCGGCTGCGTGGTAAGTAGCTTGCTTACCAACCACATGATTCCAGGTTCATTCCCACTGCGTGGCACCTTGGGCAAGTGTCTTCTACTATAGCCTCAGGCCGACCAAAGCCTTGTGAATGGATTTCGTTAACGGAACCTGAAAGAAGCCCGTCGTATATATGTATATATATTTATATATGTGTGTGTACATGTTTGTGTGTCTGTGTTTGTCCCTTCAACATCGCTTGGCAACTGATGCTAGGTGTGTTTAGGTCCCCGTAACTTAGCGGTTCGGCAAAAGGGAACGATAGAATAAGTACTAGGCTTACAAAGAATAAGTCCCGGGGTCGATTTACTCGACTAAAGGCGATGCTCCAGCATGGCCACAGTCAAATGACTGAAACAAGTAAAAGAATATATATATATGTGTGTGTGTGTCTTTGTCCCCCACCGCTTGACAACTGGTGCTGGTGTGTTTACGTCCCCATAACTTAGCGGTTATGTAAAAGAGACCAAAAAAAATGAGTACTGGAGTCGATTTTTCGACTAAAATTATTCAAGGCGGTACCCCAGCATGGCTGCAGTCTAATGTAACAAGTAAAAGATAAATGATAAATATTTATCATGCATAGGTACAATGCATACACACAAACAGAAGTTCTTTTTCTTAGCTGTGGTTACGCCTGTCATACAACTTGTTATACAGTAGAAAAGTTCCTTCCCGAATCCTGTAATTATAGGGTCGGTTTCCGTGACGTATGTATTCCCCACCTGCACGGGACGCCGGTCCGTCCCACGATTACTTATTTTTGCTTGCTGAGTGGACTGGAGCAACGTGAAATGAAGTGTTTTGTTCATGCGCACAACGTGTCGCCCGGTTCAGTAATCGAAACCACTATCTTACGATCATGAGTCTAATACTCTAACTACTAAGCCACGCGCCTCCACTATACACTTATTAAAGTCACAGATAATTTTAACTAATTGTCTTCAAGCCCTCCTTTTGCTTAATGATATCGGTCGATTATTGTAATCGAAAAGGCTTCGTCTCATAGTGATCACAATAGGCAATTTCCGCTATATATGTGTGCACATTCAAATGTTACAGATTGTCAATGAAAGAGGAATGAAGTAACGAATACATGACGTGTTCTGTATTTAAACTGAACACTGGGGAGGGGGTCCAATATTTCGAGCAGTTTTTATATATCGGAATGGATTCATTCTTTTTGTGAATGATTATTGGTTTCGTTAATCCGTTCTAAATCTTATTAAATCTTATAAAAGCATTGTCTATGGTTGCAGTTGTTTCATTTGCCAATTCGCTGGTTGTTCTGTTTTCATTAGCCGGCTTTGCTATTTTTATGAGTTGTAATTTGTGCTTAATTCATGCATTGTTCATCATTTTGTGTTATTGCCTTTTATCGGCAAATGCAGTTGTTACCCAGATTCTGCTTGATGATTTTGTATTCATATCCTGGTTTGTTAAGTTGTTTATTTCTTTATTTTTTTCATTGCCCAATTCACTTGTTACCTGCGAACAACATCACCTGTTTCGTTAAAATTGTTATTATGTAATTTTATTGTATGCCAAATTATATTATATCGTATCTAAGGGCATGTAAGCCGTTTTTATACGCCTATTTTTGAGGTTCGTATCATATATGTGATATCTCTAAATTGCCATTTTTTCCGTTGGTTAATTTATTTATTATTTTGTATTACTGTTCTGTTGCTGTTGACATCATTATGAACTGTGTACTGTTTTTCTTGCTGCTGTTGCAACAGCAGATATTTACTATTTTTGCTTTCCTTAATCTGCTATCTATAACGTTACATCAACTCATTTCTTCTGTTGGCAAGTATATTTCTTGCATAACTACACTGAAATTTTCTAAGGGGTAAAGGGGATTACAAGGAATATTTCACGAAACTATTTCTATAGAGAGTCTATTACTATTCAGTTTACATTTATATTACTATCCAGTTTATATTAATCTTTCTTATACTCTAAATGTGTATAGTAGAGACGTTGCATCTCTACTGTAAAAATTGCTGAAAGAGTGTATGTGTTATGGGTGTCTTTCTTTGAATTAGCTTTTTGTTGATCCAATATATATTTCGCTGGTTTGTTATTCTTGCAGAATTGTCGTTTTATATAGATTAGTTATTTAGTTAGGTTAATTTGTTTCTTACATATCCATTGCAGTTTCAGACGGTCTCTGTGGTTTACTAAACTCTCACCCACGCGCACATATTGATGGTGTACTTTTGATATCTTGTACAGCTGTAGCTACCTCTTCTATAGCTTGTTATATATATGTGCGTGTGTATATGTGTGTGTATTCTAAATGTTCTTTGACCTCGGTCACTTTTAGGGTTTCATTGTTGAACAGCTCTTCTTGGTCGAATGAGCTGTAGCGATTGTGTGAGTTCCGACGAAGTGTATCATCAGCTTCCAACAGGCGTATACACACACACACACACACACACACACACACACACACACACACACACACACACACACACACACA
>NC_068981.1:173161257-173162792 GCF_001194135.2 Octopus bimaculoides | reverse complement strand
CCGAGACAGATTTACCTTCTAATTGGATCCGAGTTTCAGAAGAAAAAAATCCCTTGAATCGTCAGAGAAATCATTAATAGCGAACTGAATTTAGAAAGAAATATATGGGCTTTTATTTGGAAAAATTCTGCGCTGTGATTGGTAGAAATTCAAGACGTAGGAAAGCGGTCAGTTTTAAAATACGTCCGTCACTACATTTGTTTAACGTAACGCTGGAAACAGAATTTTTAGTGGAACATTTGTATGACGTGACATTGGAAGCTGCTGAATTTGTTTCTTTTTTTTTTTTTTTTTTTTTTTAAATCATTTCAGTACAGAGAAAGGAGAACGTGAAATCCGAAACAAAATTAAAGTTAAATTCAAATCTTGATGAGACTAATATAAATTAGTAAATATTTTATACGATATATATCATCATTTACTCCGATACATTCTGTTTGCGTTTATCAAAAGCAGAATGCTCAGCACAATATGTACATTTTGTTTACATACATTTAGAGCGTTGTATATGCGTTGTATCAACAATCGAAACGCATATTAAAATAAAGATATGTAGCAGAATTAATCTTTACTCGGGGACCCAGATTTCAGTAGGGTTTGTAAATATACCACCCTTCGTATAACAACCTCCTTACATTATGCTTAAAATGTATATAAACATATACATTATTTTTTTTTTTTCATATTTCTGTGAGCGCTCAGTTTCGCTAAATACCGAACAACATGACTATACCTTGTTAGATTTTTATTCCTTTTGAATCATCGATATAACAAAATCAATAATTTCATTTTTGCGTAAGTCCAGTGCCTTAGATTTATTCAGAAATTGATGGTTTTGTTTGTTTGTTTTGTTTTGTTTTGTTTTGGTTTCGAAAAGGATTAGTTATAGAGATGAAGAGAAATCGTTTCAACCGAGTATCAACATTTGCTCGCATATTCAGTTCATCTGGAGCTTACTTTTTATTGTGTAGTAATAAAGTTTTGATAAGTTCTGCGTGGCACCTTGGGCAAGTGTCTTCTACTATAGCCTCGGGCCGACCAAAGCCTTGTAAGTGGATTTGGTAGACGGAAACTGAAAGAAGCCCGTCGTATATATGTATATGTGTGTGTTTGTGTGTCTGTGTTTGTCCCCCCTAGCATTGCTTGACAACCGATGCTGGTGTGTTTATGTCCCCGTCACTTAGCGGTTCGGCAAAAGAGACCGATAGAATAAGTACTAGGCTTACAAAGAATAAGTCCCGGGGTCGATTTACTCCAGCATGGCCGCAGTCAAATGACTGAAACAAGTAAAAGAGTAAAATATGAAACTATCAACCAATATGTCTATAAATTTTAGCCAACTGTGTATTTAATAAGCAGATATAATTAATTTGTCTTTACATCTATATATATAAAATTGAGAATGTGTGTCTGTCTGTCTGTCTGTCTGTCTGTCTGTCTGTGTGAATCCCTAAAACTCGAGAACTACGCAACCAATTTCATTCAAATTTTACACATGCCTTACTTAGGGTTCCAGTTGTGTTTTAGTCAAAAAA
>NC_068981.1:173154535-173160512 GCF_001194135.2 Octopus bimaculoides | reverse complement strand
CTTACATTGTGATTTCTGCAATGTGGTGCATAAATTGTCAAGTAAATGAGACGCATCTTTGCCTCCACTGATTCACTTGCAAAGTGTTGAGTAAAATTATTTCGTTGCAGACCTCCTTTGGGTCTTTTTATTATCACTACGACACACATAGTCCCCAGTTGGTAACATTGATTTCAAGGCCCTCCAAGATGAGAGACTGGCATTCCACTTAATGTCTATGTTCCATGCTGGCATGGATTGGAGAGTTATTAATGTAGAAATATGGTATCGTAGCTACTAACAGTTGAGGGTTGCGTAGTCTAGACGGCGTTTTTAGATTTCATTATTCTCTTTAACCCGGGCAAAGCCGGGTATTTCTGCTAGTATATACTAGAATTGAAAAATGCGCACGCTCAAAAGGGTTACGGACTGTCATAATAAACCTTAAAAAGTATGGGACTAGCATTGTTACTCAAAAATATTGGAATCACTATAGGTTGTACATTCTGTGGCATCTTAAAACGAAAAGAGACCTATGTGTGAATTACGATATCTTAATATAAAAATTTGAAAATGTACAAAATATGATCTTAACTTCGAATAAGTAAATTCAGTATAATACACTTCATACCAAAGTATATTAAAAAAATGCAAATTACCATGATAATTATTTAAAAAATGGATTTATGATGAAGTCGAATCTGTTGTTGTTGTTGGCACTCCGTCGCTTACGACGTCGAGGGTTCCAGTTGATCCGATCAACGGAACAGCCTGCTCGTGAAATTAACGTGCAAGAAGTGGCTGAGCACTCCACGGATACTTGTACCCTTAACGTAGTTCTCGGGGATATTCAGCGTGACACAGAGTGTGACAAGGCTGACCCTTTGAATTACAGGAACAACAGAAATAGGAAGTATGAGTGAGAGAAAGTTGTGGTGAAAGAGTACAACAGGGTTTGCCACCATCCTCTGCCGGGAGCCTCGTGGAGTATTAGGTGTTTTCGCTCAATAAACACTCACAACGCCCGGTCTGAGAATCGAAACCGCGATCCTATGACCGCGAATCCGCTGCCCTACCCACTGGGCCATTGCGCCTCCACTGAAGTCGAATCTATATAACAGCGAAAGTACGAAACCGAAATAATTATAAGCAAAGATAATTCGCATTATGATACACATATTATGCGAATTATTACTAAATTATTTTTGATTGATTACTTGTGAATTTATAAAAATTATCATTCAAGATGTCATTAGTATTTGTACACAATTGTTTTGCGAAAATTGAGAATACGATATTTTAACGTAATTTTTAATATAACTTAATTTCGATGAACTAAACACATTTCTTGTGATAAAAGGATGCCACAGAATGTACAACCTATAGTGATTCCAATATTTTTGAGTAGCAATGCTAGTCCCATACCTTTTAAGGTTTATTGTGACATTCTGTAACCCTTTTGAGCATGCGCATTTTTCAATTCTAGTTTCGTACTTTTTAAAGCAACGCTTGTGATATTTTGTATATGTACCGCATTTTTCCTAATGATGTGGCAGCCTCTAATAAACTGACACCCGAACGCCGACCAATTGAAATTGTGTGACTGTCACAATATTTAAAAAAATGTACGATAAAATCGAAAATAATTGTCGTATTTGTTTATTATCATACGGAGAGATAAAATGGTTACAAGAATCTGGTCGAGTGACATAACTTTCCAATATTATAACAAAAGTCGCCATAAAAGCTGCGAACCCGATCCACAACCTCCCAAAAGTCAAAAAATGGCAGTCATTCACCACTGAGATAATATAGCTCAATGGCGGGACCAGATTCATATTATCCTAATAAATTCAAAAATGCGCTTAAGCTATTCAAATAAAGCGCTATATAGAGATAAAAAGTTATATCTCTCATATATATATATATGTCATATAAAAGTTATATCTCTCATATATATATATATCATTTCCTGTCTGATCGTCAAGCAAGTCCTTTATCAAATAATGCTTGTTGCTTTATATTAATTTCATTTCAATTCAATTTTTCCAAGAACAAGTAGTTGTTAAGCAGTTTAGACGCGAAAGCTATATACTGCTTGGAAAAGACGGCATCGTCAAATGATGTCCCATTTGTCCTGGTTGCGAACGATGCTGGTGTAGTGGCCGGAGTCCGCACTAGCCAACGTGTGCAACACTGAGCTGATTAATCGAAATCTCTGGTCGTAAATGTTCTGCTTATTTGGAGAATAATTTATCAACTCCGAATTAATCCTGACCATCTGATTGTCTATATATTTTAATCTGTTCAAATAAACAACCAGGTAACGCATAGTGCTTGGGAACATGTAGCTCACTATACCGGTGTGCTCGGTGTCAATGCCACACAGACTGCACCTCCTGATAATCGAAGCCTCATTTTTGAGCAAGCTCTTAAACTGTTGCCGAACACTAATAAGATTCAGCGTCAGATCAGACTTGAGATCGGTCGTATTCGTGGAAGTGTCACAGCCGTTGGTCGATGCACAATCACACTCATTATTTTGTAATTTGGGGCATTTGGCCTCGTGTTTTCTGGTGCACCTGAGCAATGCATTCTCAAACATGAACGTTTGTTTAACATTTTCAAGCAGAAAATGATAAATGTGCTTCCAAAAATCATGCGCACACTGCTGTGTACCATTGTTAAACCTGCTGCCGATAATATTTCTCGAGTTGGCTACCGATTTAGTTCCAGATGAAGATGTAATATCGTGAATTTCACGAATGACAATATCATTTCTGGACTGCATGTATTTGGCCAACAAAGGCAGCTGGCGGATAACCTGTATCGTGCTGTTCACAAAAAAAAAACGCACTAGCGAGATGTACGGCTTTGCAACCGTGTTCTCAATTCTAGCCTTTTTCGATTTCGGCAAGCTGATGATTTCACTGTCCATATTAAAGGCAACTTTACTCTTCTTAGTCGCCTTTTTAGCCAGTTTAATAATTTTAAGCCTCACGTTACACAATGGAAGTGGCTCCATATTAATGTGCTCTCTCAAATAGTTGTATTCTTTCCAAGCGCTGGAATCGCACATGATCAAACTCGATGGATCAAGATCAATTAAGTGAACAGTGCGCAGTTTGCGAGCTCTGGACAAGGCCACATAAGCCATACTGTCGGAGAAAACACCGGTCCCCAAATCAAGAATGACACCATCGACGCTTATTCCCTGTGATTTGTGGATAGAAATTGCATATGCAATACACAAGGGAAATTGTAATATCTGGTATCTAAAACATAGAAAATGGAGAAGTAAACACACATGCATGCGCGCGCGTGAACACGCACGCACGCACACACACAGACATGCACACGCACACACATATTGATTCTGAAGTGGTACCCAAAAGAAGATGTTTTATATGTTCTGGAGGCTCAAATATTGGTAAATGGACTTCACCTTTAGAAGAACACATACCTAATGATTCTTTATTCCTCTTCCTAACACCACACTTTTCACATGGTTTGCACGTAGAGCCCAGGGGAAAATTTTTTTCAGATTGTTTATGGGAAAGAGAGCATCATAGTGGTCGTTGTCAAATTCGCCACTATATAACACTAAAATCTTCCTTTCTGTAAATGTTCGACCGCAAACGGTGAACAGAGGAAAAATAATTTCATCTTCATTTTTGTGATGAACCTGAATTGCAACATTGTACAATTCATTAATGGCAGCTAATTCAACATTACCGCCATATGTTCCATTTCTACTGATGTATGCTTGGTATTCCTGCATTGTACACTTCAGAATAAAAGAATGAAAATACTTTCAATTATTGTATATGTATCGTACGGACTCTTCCCGAAGAGTTCAGTAATTTCTGCTGTTTTTGAGCTAGAGTGACACAGCTCTGAACATAGTTACCACCACTGATGTCCTTATTAAAGGGGGGAATTAATAAATTAATGTAATTGTTGAATATTTTTCAATAAATTCAGTAAAGAACTTCACCTTCACTTTAAACTTTAGATGGTTTTGAGAACAGAACGTGGGAAAATTACAGGACCAAAAGGGATAAGATACTGACTGATAGCAATTTCTCCTTTAGAAATATATCTTTCTAACTTTGAGATAGATGAATGAGTGATTATAATTTTGTAAATAATTAAAACGAAATTAATAAGGTACTTCACCTTCAATGTTGACTTGAAACGTCGTTTTCGTGAAAAGAAAAGTGATTTAACTCTAAGTATTTAGCCGACGATAACTTCTTTATCGTCTGTTCATAAATCGAAAAAAGGAATACTTCGGTTATTTCCGGATAATTTCGGTTTAAACTTTGTCAAATACTTGTCTATAGATTCGTGAGTGTGTGTATGTGCGTGTGTTACAGGGAGAGAGACAGACAGACAGACACAGAGAGAAACAGACAAACAGACAAATAGACAAACAGAAAGAGAGTGAGAGAAAGTGAGCGAGAGACAGAGAAAGAGGCGTGAGCGAGACAGAAAGAAATTGAAAGCGCGCACGTGTGTATCTCTGAATGACAACTGTATATTAATGTTACTCTCCCACTGCCACTCCATATTTGTCGCTTACACAACTGTGTTCTCCCCTTCCTCGATCACCGCGCAAATCTCAACGGCCCCCTTACACTTTTGTAGGCAAGCTAGGCATATATTGTCAGGACACGCAGTAAGACTCGACTATAACATTGTGTTGGCGGTCACTGCGTGCCTAACAGATATATATAGTGAGAATTTACAAAAAAAAAACAAAAGACGAAGACGGGTGTGTAAACAACAATATATATATATATATATATATATAAAAACAAAAGTAAATGAGTATATGCATATATACGTACAGGTATGTGCATACCGACATCCACCTGTATGTATAGGTGCATATCTGGGTACAGGACATTGCAAACAAACGTAGACGAGAACACACGAGCCACATAGAGAACATTCTACTTCATCAGCTACCCACGTTTTAACACCGGCGTTTCGACGAGCTTCGGGCAGGACGCAACGTTAAAACGGCTCGTCCCATGGATCGCAGATTAAATCTGTATACGCAAATTAAATCTAGCCATGGAGGAATGTAGTGGCGGACAAAAAACAAGACAGGAAAACAAACAGAAAAGGCTTTACGGCCAGACGAGAAAAATTATGTGTATATAGGTTCAAAAAAAGACAAAAAACAATAACAAAAACAACAACGTGAGGACGTGATACGGATAGTGTTATTAGACGCTATATATATATATATATATATAGAGAGAGAGAGAGAGAGAGAGAATACAGACAGACAGAAACAAAAGTACCAGCCAAACTAGTTTCAGTCCATTTCATCAGCAACTGAGTACTCTCTTAAACTATCCATGAAGGCACTACTTATAAACCGTTTATTGCTAAGAGCTTAAGTAAACCTGATAGTACATAATCCAAGAATGCGTTATGTACTTACATAATGCATTCTTGGCAGCTGTGTATTGCATACAGTGTTGACTAAAGTCTATAAATGTACTCTAAAGTGTTGCACAGTATTGAAGCAAAATGCTGTTAACGAACTAGTAATTCATTAACAGAACTACCTTAGATATCAAGAATGCATTATATGTACAATTTGGTCTATCCGAAGTCATAATTGTTTCTAATTTTGGTGCAAGGCCAGTAATTTTGAGGAGTGGCGGTAAGCCGATACTATCGACCTCAATACTTGACTGGTACTTTATTTTTATCGACCCCGGAGGTATGAAAGACAAATCTGATCTCGGTGGAGAGCCGGCACAAATACTGCAAAGCATTTCTCTCTAACGATTCTACCATTCCGCCGCCCTTTAAGCTCTTTGTGATAACGAATTTATAATCAGTGTCTCAGTGGACAGCTCCGGAAACGAGTCCGGTTAATTTCTTTCTATCCACGAAGATATTGTGTATAACGACGAAGGGTTGTGCTCCAGCATGGCTGCAGTCAAATGACTGAAACAAGTAAAAGAATATATAT
>NC_068981.1:173144191-173154416 GCF_001194135.2 Octopus bimaculoides | reverse complement strand
TATATATATATATATATATATATATATATATATGCATCTGTAACATATATGTCTAAAATCTATAGATATATTTTGTAATATAGTGTAGCACTGAAAACAGAAGCACTGTTAATGCAACGGTAATTTATCAATGATTTGTATTCCATCATTGTTGCCCAGTTGTTTTGATAGCCAAAACGCTTAATCTTGCTGACGTGATGAACTTGTGAAAAAGTGCAGAGAAAACAACGGGAAGCCGTTTCAATATTCACCCTCAAACCAGCACCCAGTCCTTTTTGTTCTTTCTTATTCGGAATGCTCTTGACAGCTGGTGTGCATAATCCATCGAACATTAATTTCATAATGAGTATTCCTCGACGACGGCGATAATAAAAGCATTATGAGGATTGGCATGCTGTAGGATTAGAATAGCAAGCAGCAGGCAGCATCTTTATACACTATATATGCAACCGTTGTAATAGTAGCAGTATCAGATCAGAATATATATATTAAGCAATACGTCATACGGTGTAAACGATGAAGCTTTAATGATAAAATTATTCAGAGAAGAAATTACTCAGAGACCCTCTCTGCATGAAAAGTAGTAGTTAAGTTAGATCTAAAGTATTTCGTGCAGGCAGTATTAAAAAGCTAACTAGAAGTAATTGTGCGGTAAAAAAAAAAACTTTAAACTATGTAATATGTTATTGTTCAATGACTACTATTATCTAAATTATTTCACCTAGTACAAGAAACAACTCTGGACATGTTCCTGTCTTATTATGACCTCAAAATATGATAATGATAGAAGAATCACCAAGTAAATGCGCAAGATTGTATTCTGGTTGGCGTAGAAAAATAAAATTGCTTAGAGAATAAATATTTAAAAAGTTGCTTACTAAACTTTTTATCTTCCAAAGTAGAAATGTATTCCCTAAAATAGAAAAATAGCTGAAGTTATAACATCTATAAATGTGTTATAGTTGTACAGGGCATTTTGTCGAAGAGTACAATAATACATATAAATAAATTCTAGTTTCGGATCGAAACAAAATCTGTCTTTTTTTCCGCCCAAGATTTTTTTAACCTAAATCTTCGAGATACATTGTTAATAAAATCTTAGTTAAATAGAACTAATTATTAAGGAATATCGTCAAAGGAATGAAACCAAAATGCAAAATATTATAACTCAAGACATACATTTATACATACAGACATACATGTGTGTGTGATTTGTTAATCATCCGATTACTTTTTGTAATCGTTTTTTCTGCTTCAGAAGGTGACTCATTTGGAGTCAGCTGCTCAACTGGTTTTTCACTGTTTATTTCATTAGACCAATGTGCTGTTCTCTGCCTGAACTGACGATCAGCTGCCTTTGATAGTGGAAGATAGGAGAGCCGAGAAGGTGTCTATATCTGTTCACGACTACATAAGTACCTGAAACAATTATCGAAAATATGGTAATTACTACAAAGTTTCACTCGCTTGCGAATGAATGCTACGCTACTGTTTTTTTCATAATCAATCACTTTATAGACTTCGCGCCTTCACTCACACACACACACACACACACACACACACACACACACACACACACACACACACACACACACACACACACACACACACACACACTCACACACGCACGCACGCACACACACGCACACATAAACACGTATACAGAGTAATTTAACCATGACACCGACAAACAAGCGATAAGCAAATTAGTCTTGCTATTACAGCTAAGTTATATTTTCTTTATGATTTCAATAAAGATTTTCTGTAAGTTCTTTTTATGGACAGAGGAAGGAGGGAAAACTTGTTCTCTAATGATAGACAACGAACGATGGAATATGTCAGGACAATATCTTTTATTCTTCTTTGTACATAGAGAATATCAAAACATTCACATCTGTTTAAAGTTCCATAACAAAAAGCTTAAAAGCTGCTAATTAACTACACTAAATCTAATTTAGGTTTCCCAAAAGACGCTATATTGGGTTTAATTATTTAATATATGATCTCGCTGCTGAAAAGTGTACGGCACAGAAATTAGTCTAACCGTTACAGCCGAGATCTAGTTTGTCTTTTGTGGGGTTTAACTCTAATGGATTTGCTCTTCTTCTGATAAATGGTCAACGATTCATGCCACATATCAAGACAATTTCTGTTATTTTTCTGCGTACGAAGAGAAAAATAAGGAATATTCGCATGTGTTTAAAGTCCTAGCAGCGAAAACCTTATACGGTGTAGTTTAGACACTTTAAATTTATCTCAGCTTTTTATATAGATGGTGTGATTTGCGCGTGCGCACACTCACACACATTTCTAATAATAGAAGAAAAAAGATTATATGGTATAAACTAGTATTAATTTTGATTGTCTGCCCTAATATTACGCATACTTTTCTAAATTTAATTAGCGAATATTTTCCTTCTAACCATAAGTTTCATGAATTTTTTTTATAGAAATGTCGTTAATAAAAACAGCAATTGCACCGATAATTTCTCTTTTTGTTAGAATTAATTGAAAAAAATTAACACTGGCAAAACACACAAGGTTCAACTTTATAAATGTAATTACCTCGGTAGCAAAATCTGTTTGCTAAATTCAAAACTGTCAAAAATGTTATATACTAAGCTAAAATCTCAACTAATAACAATAGAAAAATTACATACGCCTTACGGTGATTACTTTCAAATTCAGGTATAACGAACATATGTATTCATTCAGATCTAAAGACGAAATAGGCACAAAAAAAAACTCACCAAATACATCTGGAATTTGAAGGACAATTGTATTTTCAATTACAGCACTGAGTGGTCAACTATCGAATCTGTGACAGTGTATACCAACGACTTCAAATGTCTATGTCTATCAGAGTAATACAACATTATGACACTTAATGAATTAAAAAATAAAATTTATCTCTTCGTGATTTTATCAAAGAAAATTTATATTATGAACACCAACTCTGCCACCAGATACATAGAAAAAAGGAACGTAGAAATTCCAGAATCAAAGGCAAACTGACAGTGAATAAAAACTTTGTAAGCGATGCACAGGAGTAGTTCGTAGCCATAGCACACATACAATTAATTCTTCGGAAGGCCCTGTAGAAGTAACTGATAGCTTTCTGCTAGCTAAGTGACCTTATCAGCTGCAGAAAAGGTGATCTGAAAGCATAGTACCCAGAATAAGAATGGAATGCAAATAATTCGAGGAGCTATTAACTCTGCCACAAGGAGAATCACTCTTTGAATGAAAGGCAGATTGTACGATGCCTATGTACGAACTACGATGCTGCATGGTAGTGGAACATGAACACTGGATGCAGAGGTTGTGCTAAAGCGAGAAAGAAGTGAATCAAAAATATTCTAAGCGACATAGTACAGAGATGAGAGGAAAACTACGTATAAGAAGAATCAGATGTGTGCAAAACAGACCACCGTGTTGTATAAATGAAAGTTGGGTAAAGAAGTGTAGAAGGAAACAGATTTATGTCGAAGGTAAAATTGGCAGAGGAAAACTGAAGGAAGACATGGGCAGTAGTGGTGAATGTTGACTTCAGGATACTGAGCCTCCCCCAAATGATAAAGGAACGCACAAGTGACAGGACATTATTTTGGAGAGGGACAGTTAAAGTGGTCAGTGATTTGGAATTGAGTTCGGGGCTAATTACACTGGTCAACAAAATTAAATGTATTATACTCATTATGAATGTAAACCAACTTTTTTTAGACTAATTTTCAATACTGATTTCAAAATTTCACTCCATATGTATGTAGCACGTATCAATTTTTCAGTAGATACATGCAAATATTTACATATTTGTATATATGAAATCATTAACGTAATAAATAAGGACATATTATTTTTAGAAATAAATGAGTTTATTGAGTTAAAAATCATCACTATCATTCTACAAAGAGTGAATACACAAAACAATGGGACAGACAAAACAGACAACGTTAGAACAACAGAGTTAGAAACATCGTGATTTGGATTTCCTGCGGTGTTCCTGATCTGGTTGAACACGGTAAAGTGTCCAGCAGTAGTCAGCCAGCATACTGTCATTCCAAAAGCCTTGGTACCGTTTCTCCATAGCACTAATGTCTTAGCGAAATCTTTCACCATGTACATCAGACACTGCGCCAAGGTTATCTGCGAAGAAATCCAGTTGGGAGTCCAAGAAGTGAACTTTCAGTGACATGCGACAACCCATTGCTGAGTAACATCTCAGAAGACTCCTGATGCCATCCTTGTAGTCCATTGCCTTCTTGTTGCCCAAGAAATTCCCACAGATCCAATTGAATCCAGTGTTGTCTTGAAGTTGACATTTTTGAGTACTTCTCTAATTTGGGGTCCGACAAAGATACCTTCTTTCAACTTCGTCTGTGTGATTTTGGGAAACATTTCTACAATATACTCAAACCCTCTGGCATTTCTCTTCCCTCGTGTCTTTCCAAAGTGTTTCATCAGTCCAAGCTTTATGTGCAAAGGAGGCAATATGACATTACATGGGTCTACAAGAGTTGTATTCTTGACGCTAGACAATCCTGGATGGTATGATGTTCTTGTCTTCCAGTATGATTCCGAATAATGTCTGCCAGTTGCCCGACTATCCCATAGACACAAGAAACAACAGTATTTTGTGAAACCTGATTGCATTCCTATTAACATTCCAGTGACTTTTAAATTTCCACACATTTTCTATGAGTAAATAGGCAATGGCATGAAGCAAAAGTTCCATATTCTCATATGATTCATGAAGATGAACGGAGTGTCCAATCAGAAAGGAGGGCTTTAAATTATCATTATGGAGATGTACAGCTTATAAACTTCATTTTGAAGAGTCAATGAACAAACGCCACTCTGCAAAATCATGATTTCGTGATAAACATTTGAAGAGTCCATCGTTGCTACTGCAAAAGCAAAGTGGGCCTTCAACAGAAAAACATGTTTGTAGAACCACATTTCTCTGTCGAAAATAAGTTATACGAATACCGTGCTCTAATAGATACTACTCCTTCAGTCTTGATGCCAACAGTTCTGGATAGGTCTCTGACAAGGTCATTCAGTTCAGCTTGGGAAAATTTCTGAGGTTCAAAGCTATTGTCATCAGCCACGTAATCTTCCTCAGCAGCACTATCATGACAGTCAACATCATCATCTGATGTTTCCATACCATCATCTGGCAGACTCCTATTGTGAGTCACAGGTCTCATTGCAGAATCCAAATTGGGATAAACAATTTTGTGTTTATTCTTCATAGAAAATCCTGTGACATTTATTTTGCAAAACTAACAGTCATAAAAAAAAATGGTCTTTCTGCTCCCTCCATATCATTGGAATGGCAAATGGCATGGACTTCTTATTGAACCAGTCACGTCAGTCATTTGAGCAAGCTGAGCAGATAAAATGTGGTACCTATAACTTGTCCTGTTCTCCAGGAGTACAATCAAAGTATAGCTTATAAAACTTCTTGATATCTGGTGTTATTGTACACAGACATAATAAAACACATCAGGACGATTTCTAACACTGTAAAACAAGTAAGGAAATAGATACAAACGGTTATATTTATATTGAATTTGAGATGAAATATTTCGTCAGACCAATTATGCCTGGACAATTTAAGATGTTGAAATATCTATTTCATCAGACAAAACTTGATTGGTTAATTTAAGAAGATGGAATACTGCATCTGAACTATGCACCAATGAATAGTGTAGTTTATTTTAAAGGTATTGTTATGTTTCCCTCGGGTGACTCGCAGAGATAACACAACGAGTTATACAATTTAATTATTACATTTATTGTTCAATTACATACAAAGAACGCACTCACCCAATGTTCGTTATGAATAAACAAAAGTCATGTCCGCCATATATATCTCAATGACATTTTACCACGACAGTCCCACAAGACAACAACAATGAAACAATGAACTCAGACGAACCACATGACACACGGAACGTCAGACGAATTACATATCTAACAGTCCATATAACAGGTATGTTTTCCTGATGTAAATGAAATACATGCATACACATCATTAATTGGAATTTCTATATAATGCATGAGCTAAAACCAAAAAAATTTTCTCATCTTGAAAACTGTACGTGATTTTATTTTTTTGCTTTTTGTTTATTTATTTGATCTCGACACTACTGGATTGCAAAGCAAGCTTCTTAACCGCACAGCTATGCCTGCGCCAATATATAATAGAGAAATAAATAAATAATGAAAAATATAAAAATTTAAAAAGAAACCCTTCCCTTTCCTCCATAGAGAAAGACTGAAAGGCTAGCGTGATTTATACAGCATAGTTTAATAGAACTTATGGTATGGATTTTATTAAATAAATGTAAGTAGCAAAACAAGTAGACTTAGAGGAATATGAGTCAACAGATCAATCTCTATGTTGTCGAACGATCTGCTAGAAATAAAAGTCAATTTCCCTTATATGATACCATATTCTCTTAAATGCGGTAGTTCTGTATGCACTGTGATAAGACAAAACAATAGAACTTTGATCATTGATTGGTCTGCTCGATCGAGACATCGAGGGCTGAAAGAAAACAAAACAAATTAGTGATATATTCTTTCTGACTCAAATTATAAAATAATTCCTTCCTGAACTGGTCTATATACATCTTTGCAGTACTGGTCTGTATAGAGTTGTGTTGGTCTATATAGATCTCTGCTGTACTAGTTCATATAAATTTATATAAACCAATTAATTCCGCTTTCTGTAACGTTGAGAAAGACAGAGAGAGAGACAGACAGACAGACAGAGACAGACAGACAGAGACAGACAGAGATCTTATGGTGGCTGAGTGCTGTCGACAGTAACATATAACAGAAGCATTACTAGCAATAATAGCAGTGACAACTGCATAAAAAATAGCTATGGCTTCTACTTCGTGAACGCCAGGTAATGAAGCAAGAGATAAGAAATGCGGTCACAAACGAATTCGTTACAAATTGAATGATTTAAGAAGTGGCATACTTTACAAACACAGAGTTCATGGATAAGGAAAAGTAGACATCCTCTCTACCTCGGAGGAGATGGGAGCAACAAATGAGTAGATCTTTGTAGTAAGAGACTGCAATAACTTTCAGGTTTTACTCGACTGACGGCGCTTATGCGTTTACAGCATTCGTCATACCCGGCGCGTTCAACTTATTGATTGAAAGTTCGGTAAGAATAATGTATTATTATAAAAGTTTTTGAAGTTAAGCAACTGAGGAAGATAGAAATAAGTTGCTTAACTTCTGCTTTCTCAGAGAATTAACACCTTGCACAACTTCGACAACTAAATTAGATATTTAAATATATTACATATAGTCGATTCCGTTTAACTGTATATCATTGGCGATTGAAATTTTTGATGAGGTATTGTGGTTATGTTATACGCATGAAATAAAATTCATTGTATGTTTTGTACTCTCAATGTAATTATATTCCTTCGAGAACAAGCTACAAATGTTATCCTGCTTGAAGAATATACAAATTCTCTATGTTGCTAACCCCAACATAGTTCCGAACCGTACGCTTTTGATGTAAGAGCTTCTCGTTGTATTTCCGATGTTGTAAGACCGTTTCAATTAAAAACACTTTATAAATTTCACTGAACATTTTTTACTCCTGTATTTGTATTTGTTTTTCACCACCTCAAAAACAAGTATAGATTGCTTTTTTTTGTGTGTGTGTGTGTGTGTGTGTGTAAACAGCTGTATTGGAGAAGAACTAATGTACCGAATATTCCATAACATATTCAAGGTACACCAGTGATGCAAACACAGATACTCAAATTGGCAGATTTTTTTTTTTCGTCAATAACCGTCTAACACCAAACAGAATAGCTTTACGTTATCACCTTTCGGTTCAAAGTAACATTCCGCTCAACTGCCTTGATGGTTTAACGTCAATAGACATGCCAACGTCATCACATTTCAGACCGTTCAGCTAGTGCGCCTACTTCGTCAACAGACTCGTTTATGTCATTTTTCGGAACAGTCAGTGATTCAGAACAATGCTTTATTAATGAGTGTCGCCGTAGAAAAGGATATCGTAGAAGAGTTAACCAATACATTCAGGAAAACTAACACAGCTACAACTACATAAACACTGAAACGCGGGAGCAAGCTCCTCTGTTAAAGACAAACGTTACGCAGATTGCTTTACCATGCGACCCTTTCATATGAACCCAAAGTGTCACACATCAAATTTACTGTCCAACTTTAAATGCAGACTGATTAACCCTTTTAAAAGAAAAGTTGAATAAGTAATCATATTTTCGGCCATTGGAATTGCAGCACTGTCGTTATCTGCTGGTTCTGCAGTATTGAGAGCAAAGCAGTCTGCAGATTCATCCAGTTTGATATTATAGATTTTTATCCTTCCATGTCGAAGACCTTACTCCTGAAAACCCCGGACTTCAGGAATCATTCCCCTCAGATTAGCGACTTCGAACGTTAGTAAAAGCATTTTTATATTATAATGACACCGGAAACAAAAAAAGTTGATCTGATGTTAGACATCTCGATGAGAAGCTATGATGGAGCTGAAGTCATGAACCTTGTTAAATTATTTATCCTGTATACACTCAAGAAGCCCACATCTCGCTACACAAGTACAGTGCGGGTTTGTGCAGTGATGATGGCCTAGCGATGTCAAACAATATGAACGGTTTGAGAACTTAATATGAATCGTCAAGAAGTTTGATTTAAATATAACTTACCTCATATTCAGCTTCTTGGACAAGACATTAGAGCCCCTCCAATAATCAAGTAATACTTCTTTAGAAAATCTAATGATGGAACCGTATATATTCAAAGTGACTCCAAACATACCCAGATAGAACAAAAAACTTAGCCGCTGTTTCAAGTAGAAGAATCTTCAAATTATCTTCAGGTAAAGATTTTTTTTTTTATATAACCGCATTTTACTACAATGACACGTTAGTGAGAAGTAGCTTTAGTGATAACTTAGGTACAATGGAGTAGTTTTTACCTTCAAACAAGAAAAGAATTACAAAAAGGAAAATAACTTCGTTCAATCCTCCTATCAATTTCGTTGTTGCTATGAAATTTTCAAAGAACTCTTTAGGTAATACTTCCCAAACATATAAATACCACAAACTTCTTAACGTGCATAATGTCAGTTAGTCTTGCCTACATATCATCGTTTCCAGCTTAGCATGCTGCAACAGAAAAACAAACATGCACCTATACAGGCTCTATTCAGGCACCCACCGGTAACTATCGGAATCAAGCCACTTGTCCATTGAATGGATTCTTCCTTCCTAAGATACTGATCAATAGAGCGACTCTCGCCATACCTGATGATATGCCAAGGGATTATACGGGACCTACAGCCAATAATTTCAAGGGAATGTTTACTCAATATATGTACTCCTGGTCCAGGGACCGGGAAGACTCCATTTCCTTGTCTGGTTGCATCTGGAGGCTCCAGGACCAGGGAAATGTCCTATCTAGCTTAACTTGGAATATTTTCGATACAGTTCCTTTTTACTCACCCAGCAGGCGCAATTCTCCATGATTCGGTGAGAAGCTGTACATATTGCAACTGGGCATTGTATCCCTTAGCAAAAAAATTGAATTGACATGATGTTCACTACTGATAGAATATTGTTAGTCCACTTTAAGCCATCGACAACTAAATAAATTTTGAATGATATTTTAATTCCAACCGAATATTTATATTTTTGTTTTTGTCTTCCCCCTCATTATGAGGGTTTCTACGTATGACAGAGATTGGGATCTCTTTTGTCTTGGTTAGGGTATAATTTACTAAGTCTTTGTTGTATTTCTGTTTCTGAAGAAATATTTCTAGTTCTATCAGTTGTCTCTCTCGTCTACTTTTTTCTATAAGTGTTGAAAATATACGTCTTGCCATATTAAATAGGATATTTATTTTAATATAGAATGAGTATCAAGAACTGAAATACAAATATTGGTGTATCTTCGTGTCCTTACAGTAGAGATCAATTGTAACAGTCTCGTTTTCCTCATTTCCAAAACACCCCCCAACCACCCTAAAAAGGAAGTTTCCTTTCATTCATTTTCATAGTGGATTGGATTGGTTCGGAAATTTAAGGAATCTTAAACTGCACGTCATGAAAACTTCCATAAAATTTGTATAATCCTACTTTTTTTAAAGAAATGTTTATATAATCAAAAATTTCTTTAATTTCAGAAAATCTTTCATCAA
>NC_068981.1:173142999-173143943 GCF_001194135.2 Octopus bimaculoides | reverse complement strand
GTTTTTATTTAATGTGTTTTCTACCGAAACACTTTAAAACTTCGTATACTTGTATATTTTGACTTATAGAACAGAGAGAAAAAAATTTTATATTCGAAGTTATTTCATGTTAAAAGTTGTCGTATTTCGGTAATTTCAACCAATCACTGACGTCTATTGAGGTGAAAACAATTACTGCTGTGGTTTGTCAACAACACGTTGTGGTGGTGTAATGGGATCGTTTCCCTTGAATAAAATTACTGCCGTGGTTTGTCAACAACAACTATCGGCGGTACTGTTATTTATGACATCGATCGTGCATTTGTACTGGTTTTAGCTTTAGGGTTTTAGAGTTAGCGTTAGGGTTATGAGTATTTTTGCCAAATTTGGTGAAAAATTTATGGCGGTGTATTGAATCTATTTAGTATTTTACTGTATCGTTTTATCTGTTTCTATTATATGGCTACTCCTCTTATTGTTTCTGTGTATTTACACACATAGTAAGGCCAAATACACACAGGAGTGCCTGCATACTTCACTGAACCATTGATTCGTAAAAATTGATAAATATCCTTCAGTTAAACATTCATTACTTCCATCTTTGATATTATATCGCCTGATGAAATGAACGCATGAATAACGACTCACCGTAATGTCCATGGATGTTACAGATTATACTGTAATCATCCTATGAATGTAGATTATAGTCGTAAATAACATGTGCATTGTAGAAACGCGCGTAGCGATGCATTAAAATATTTATGAAAATCCATCCTTGGATTATTATTATTATTATTATTATTGCTGTTGTTGTTGTTGTTGTTATATTTATCCTACGTCATAACGGCTCAGCTCGGTACTATCCCATAAAATTGCTTTTACAAGCTGGAATTACTGGGCGATAGCCGGCATAATAGCTTAGGAGCTTTTATGTACGTACTCAAAAATGTTTCCGTAAACGAACT
>NC_068981.1:173139267-173142266 GCF_001194135.2 Octopus bimaculoides | reverse complement strand
CTATTCTATCCGAAGAATCGGTATTATTCTTTAAAATTGATATTTTAAAATTTTACTTGGCCTCGGCATGTATTTTTTTTTTTTACATTGCTTCTATCCAGTTCTATAATGTTTCTGTTGTCTATTGTATTTTGAGTGGAAATCTTATATAATTTATTTCACACCCACTCGTGACCAGCACTCCAAGGTGAAAAATTATTTGCAGAGATAATTAAACTCAGAAACGATATTAAAAATTCACTCTGCTCTGTTATTATCATTCAGAAATTAAAAAAAGAAACTGCAATTACTGTTAGTTACAACCACCAAAACATTTTAATCTCAGGGTTACTAACATTAGGGTAGCATAAATCTGATGACATTAAAGGTTATAGAAATGACATCAGAGTATGAAAGTTAACAATTAAGAAACCGAGATAAAATGAAAACGAGAAAGAACTAAATGTTATTTTTCTGATACTTAATGGCTATGTGCTAGATGTGCAAGAACTGATTAGGTTTTGGGCGAACTTTAAGTATAACACTCCACTTACGCTTTCTCAAGTTTTATGGCCTACTTGCCTTGTTATAGGGGAAACTGTTAAAGGTTACTGCTGCATCAGTAGCTATTGTTTAAAATGGAAGGGTGTGCTTGTATAAAATTATTTAGAATTACTGCCGTTGTTGCTCATTTTGTTTAAGATGGAATGTACAATTGAGTGGTATTTTCATATAACATAGCATTCTCACTTGAGTAAAAGTACTTTTCACTTGACCTCAAGTAATAAATTACTTATATTAATTTATTACCTGTCATTTTTGTGAGTGTTTATCCCAGCCTTTAGTTTTCAATTTGTCCAAGACTACTTATCCTCAGTTGCCTTTACCAATCACTAGTTGTTATTGTACGTATATTTTCAAGTCCCTAATCGTACATTGGAGGATTCTTCCTATTTATCCCAGTTTCTACGCAATCGTTAAAAATAGCATGACTATTTGCAGGACAATTTTGTAAAGGTACTGCATGACAAATTGAATGGTGAAGTAAATACACCCCGAATGGTTTATGAAGAGACAAGGACGATTGAAGATACTGGCAACTCGGATAGTCATACAGGTGCTGTCATCAGTCTGGGATCTTCTAAATACAGACAGATTAAATTTTCTGACAATTTTGACAATAGAACATTATATTGTAAAAACGATACAGTAAGTGCTATATAAACAGTTGGTGAGTTTAAAGTTTAGAATAAAATGCTTCAGTTAGGATATTATATGTTTTGTTAATGATATTCCTGAATTTAAATGTTATATGTATAGCAGCAGCAAGAAAGAAATTCAGGAATGCACCAAAAGATATCACCCATAAAAAATCTGGCTGTAGCACAGCTTCAAAAAATCAAATTTTCGACATCCGTCAAACAAACGAGGTACAGTTTGAGAAAGTGAAAGTGACGCGCTATGCTCAAAGATCGCCAAATGTTGGCTAACTCGTCCATGGGTCCGGAGATAATATCAACTATAAGGGCTTGTTGCATTTTTCTGCAATTCCCATAATTCTCACTTGATGTACACAGTTCCCAGTGACACCTTCTGGTTAGTAACTACTAAGAAGAGGTCTGAATTTGTACACCTGCGATTCCAACCAATTTCTGGACGTAAAAACTCGTAAAAAAAACTCTTTAGTCCGGCAACCACAAACTTACGTTACTTATTCTCTTTCACCATTGAATATGAACTAACAAAACATCTATAAACTTGAAAAATATGAAACAATTTCATGGAATAACCACGAATTTAATTTCGCAGTGAAAGGGTTAATTCACGAGCTTTGAATTCTCAAAAGATAATTGGGAGCAGAAGCAAAATGAGTATCTTACGAGTCATTGACATGCTGAGTTCAAAAACTTAATAAAAACCCGATGTCTTAAATTCATTAATATTTTGTTATCGCTTTTATTTATTTATTTTTTTTTCTTGAATGATAAATTGTTACTGAAGATTAAATTGAATAATATTTTTATGTATTTCAAAATGTATCATGATTTTCCTAAATGCTTCCATTATGAATAACCACTCAGAGAAAGTACAAGGAATAATTTCCAGTAGTTAAGTGATAGTAAGATTTTAGAAATTAGAGATTTGGTATTCAGGATAAATATAGCTGAAACCTTGATAATGAAAACAAGAGAGTCTAAACTGCATTAGTAATATTAGTGAAGTGTAATGATAATAGCTTCAAAATCAAGTTGTGGATTCAGTCTGTCTGCAACTTAACTTACTCACGAAAACGTATAATTGTATTACTTTTAAAATAATAATCTTCAGCGGGTACACAAAGAAAAATACTCGAATCTATATGAATCTTATATGAATCTTAACAGAATCGCTTACCAAGACAATTCGAAAAATTAGTGAGTAGTATTTTATGTTTGCTATTCTGACATTGTGTCCAACAAAATAATTGCTATCTAACATGACATACAACAAAGCCAGACGTTGTTTTCTTCACACATTGATAAAGATTATTTTTACCCGAAATATAAGTATCATTAAATATTTTAAAGGTAGAAGTTCAACCTTTGTTCTTGTTCTTATTTATATTTAATCTTTCTTCAACTGAATTGCTGTGACTCTTTTCTAAATCACTGTTGTGTGACACTCTAATGTGGTTTTTATTATCATTATTTGCTCCATTACCAAATAAGTAAGGTAGATTTATTCAAAGTCAAGTCCAGAATATATTGTAGAGATAAGATGCGAACAAATGAGTCAGTATCTTGTGAATCATTGCACATTCGAGTATTTAAGTACCCCACTTACGACTAATAAACCTTGCACAGCCTTCAAAATGTAATAACTAGTTTTTCGCTTGTTATTTTAAAAATTGTTGGCAATGGATGAACTTAAAGATACGTTCCTTTTCATTTTATTCATTTATGTGTTACTGAACACGCCATAAAACTGGTTGTTTCTATCTCATCATGTTTTTAAGATGTTTCTTTGGTGTACATTTCTCC
>NC_068981.1:173137108-173138082 GCF_001194135.2 Octopus bimaculoides | reverse complement strand
GCGCTCGCGCATGTGTGTGTTTATGTAGTTGAATAAAATTTGGGTAAAAATCTTGTAGTATGTTATGCAAAGCTCGTCTGCAGTTATTGACTACCAGATGTCATCATACAGTTAGAATACTCTTGTTACTAGATATACATCAGGAATTCCATAGCCTGCATCACTTTATCACATTTTATCTTTAAACGCTTAATCTTATTCTTCTACTTTTCTTCCTCTTCCTTATAATCTGACCGTGAAGCTAGAATTGTAAATTATATATACACACACACACGCACACACGTGCGCGTGCATGTGTGTGTACAACACAATCTGCTGAAAAACGCAGGAATTAGTAATAGATATAGATTAAACAGCATGGTCAAAATTTTACAACACTCTGACAGACCACAAAACAGATACCTTAGCAGATTTCTTGTACAGACTAATCAAGCTAACGAAAGATGAATTAGATGTACTGAACAAAAAGATAATCACATTCAAGATTAGACAAGTGACAGGATTAACACAAAAGTATAACAGAACATCCACCATTAGCTGATTCAATGACGTAAACACAAAGTTATAGTCCCATGTACAATTTAACAATTCGATTGTAAATCCCCTCTTAATAAAAGCGGTAAACTCGACAAAAAGATTCGATGTAGTCAACCTCTATTCCAATATCCCCCACAACCTAGGAATAGAGGCAATTCAATTCTGGCTAGAGAATTACACCAACGAACTCCCACATCGCATAAAAAAAAAATTCACACTTAACCATTTAACATCCTACTACTATCATAACACTCTCGCATTATTATTATTATTATTATTATTATTATTATTATTATTATTTTTCTCTGCCAAGAATTCACAACGACCTCGAACCCACAAGAGTAAACAAGAGAGACAGTGACAGGCAGAAACAAGGAAAATGCCCCTTGCATTTGAATACTATGCAAATATTCTTTTAAAAAACTTTTAATTTTTCC
>NC_068981.1:173134018-173136771 GCF_001194135.2 Octopus bimaculoides | reverse complement strand
TATATATATATATATATATGGTGTTCCGGTTAAATTTTACAATTTGTATAAAAGGACGAGAAAACATAATATCTCATCGAAATCATAAAAGCGATTTAAAATTTTTTTAAATATCAACGAAATTATGGTGGGAGATAACAATTTACTCAAAGTAACTGCCTTTAGCTTCCACCACGTCCTCAAGATAGCTCCAGAACCTGGCACAAGCGTTCCCACTATGCCCCTGGGAATATCTTCGAACACCACCTTGAGCTTGGCCACCTCTTTGATCTTAGTGTTGCAGGCAGAGAGGCTGGTGTCGTTCTCAACCGCATTCCACACTTATAATCCCAATGGTTACAATCGCGAGGATTAGAAGGCCGGAAATTGGTACTGGTGAAGTCGTAAAAAGTCTCTGACAATTTCTCTTGACTCTTCCCAGGGGTAAGGCAAGGAGCTGAATCTTACTGCCCCACATACGACCTTACAGCAGCAACCCTCTCCAGCTAGTTTAACAACAGCAGCTTCACATAACCATCTAAATTGAATCCAGTGCCCTGTTTAAAGATGTGAGCCGGCATTACGTCACACTCACTGGTGACACACCCAAAGACCATTACAGTTTAAGGGAATTCGGTTTTCATAATGTCCACGTCATGTCTTACAGCCTTTACGGTGTTTACAGAGCATTAAGCAGCAGTCATGATGTCAGCATTTTCATACCTGATGCGAACATCACGATATAGGTAACTCTTTTCCAATATTCATATGGCTTCCAGTCCTCAACTACAACTTTAATCTTTATGCTCTCCAACGCCTTTGAATATCCACCAATACATCAAGCTGTTCCTAAAAAAAAAAAAAGATATGAAATTTCGTCAAATTTAGCCCAGACATCACACCACACGCGCGCGCACGTATATATATGTAGTATGTATGTGTGTGTGTGTGTGTGTGTGTGTGTGTGTGTGTGTGTGTGTGTGTGTGTGTGTGTGTGTGTGTGTGTGTGATTTGCTCGGCTTCTAGAAATAGCATTCGTGTCCATTTGGATTGATAGATTAATATATAATACGTTGATAAATAGATGAGCAGATAACTGGGCTGACTATGTAGTTCACAGATAAATTACATAGAAAGCAGATAGGTAGATGTTATAGTCAAATCTCTATTGCATTAGTCTGCGTCTATACGTGTGTGTGTGTGTAGCTGTGTGCGAGTGTTCCGAGAAACTTCAAAGGGTATGTAATGTGACGTAATGTGCTAAAGCACATGTGGAGGAACGGATGGAACAGAGATGGAGGAGAAAGAGATATGGAGAGAAAAAAGGTGTGGCTGAATAAGAGAAAATATGTTCGTAACATCTTTTGAAGAAATTTAGATGGCGACGAAGGGAATCAATGAGAGATGGAGGAAATGGGAGAAAAATAGTATAGGTCTCATGCATACATGTGTGTGCCTATTTATAACACACACACACACACACACACACACACACACACCTGTGCTAATGTTTGTAACTTCAAAATAACAAGTACTTAACATATTTGTTTTATGTGTATATTTGAGTTCCGTTTGATTTTTATACGTGACAACTGGGGAATACAGTAATTCCTCTACTATCGCGGGTGTTACGTTCCAACCCCCAATCCCCGCGATAGGTTAAAATCCGCGAAGTAGAAACAGTACTGTACTGTATATTTTTTTTAATTATTCTTATAATCTGTATATATTTATTTTATTATAAATGCAAAACAACACCACGGAGGAATCGACGTAAACTTAAATAATAAACCGCGATAGGTGAACCGCGATATGGCGAGGGGTAAATGTGTAACAAGAGTGTTTAGAACTTTTATTTCTCTGTCACTATTATTTCTCTCTTACTCTCAGTATTTCTTCATCTCTGACTTCTACTCTCTTTCATTTCTAGCTCTACTTACCTCTGTCGGCTTCTATGTTTTCATTCCTGGCTTTATTTCTCCCTCTCTTCTCATGTTTGGTTCTCCTTTTCTCTGTTCCCTCTTTAGCTCTATGTATTTGTCTCTCCCTCTTCTATTTATCCCTTTTCTCGCTCTGTTCTCTTCTTATTTACTTTATTTGTGATTCGGTTTGTCTTTTTTTCTTTTTTTCTAGCTCACTTTCACTTTTCACCTATTTATCTATCAATCTCCCTCTTTTCCCTTTCACCCCCATCTCTCTCTCTCTCTCTCTCTCCTAAGGAAGCTATGCATTTTCAATGAAGAATGAAACCAGAAGGAAACTAAGACATTGACAAAGAAACATGCGGATACACACATATATCTGTCTGTAGGTATGTAAATATACATATTTATATATGCGTATATTTAAAAAGATTCATACACAGATTTACATATATACATAAATTAACACGATGAAGGAAAATAGGGATCGTTGGGGTTTGACGGGCAACATTTGTTTTCTTAACGAAACACTTTCAAACTTGGGACACTGGTAGAATGTGTCATATAAAACAACTTCTTCTCTTAACCTTCTTAACAAAAAATTGTACATCGCAAGTTATTTCATGTTAAAGTTGTCGTATTTCTGTAATTTCAACCAATCACTGACGTCTATTCAGCTGAATACAGTTACTGCTGTTCGGTGTCAAGTGTGTTATTCCCTGTTTAATTATATCATTATTCCCTAGTAAGGGTTTAGGGTTTTAGGGTTAGGGTTTTAGGGTTAGGGTTGGGGTTAGGGTTGGGGTTAGGGTTAGGGTTATGGTTATGGTTATGAGTTATAGGGTTAGAGTT
>NC_068981.1:173130739-173133999 GCF_001194135.2 Octopus bimaculoides | reverse complement strand
CTAACTCTAAAACCCGAACCCTAACCCTAAAACCCTAAAGCTAAAACCAGTACAAACGCACGAACGATGTCATAAATAAGAGTAACACGGGTAGTTGTTGTTGACAAACAACGGGACTAATTTTATTCAAGGGAAAAGATCCCATGACACCGTTACGGCATCAATTGTTTTCACCTCAATAGACGTCAGTGATTGGTTGAAATTACCGAAATACGACAATTTTTTACATAAAATAACTTCGAATACAAAATTTTTTATCGGTTCTATACCACAAAATATACAAATATTCGAAGTTTGAAAGTGTTTCGGTACCAAAAACACTACAAAAAAAATGTTGCCCGTCAAACCCCAAAGATCCGAAAATAGAATTTATCCGGAAAATGTGTATACAGAAATTCTATAAATTAAAATACCAAATAATTATAGTATTCTAATATAATATTTCTTGTAGAATTCAATGTTGATATAAAAATCAAAATAGTTTCACAGTAAAATGTCTCACCATATTATTCTATTTATAGAGCTGATGTGTCCTGGTAAACAAACTCATGTCATAAATATTCAAATAAAGTGTGAAACGAGAACTTTTCGCATTTAGTTTTCTCCGTCAACAGGGCAGGTATTAGGTTAGTATATTAAACTGTACAATTATGGTATTTAATAAGCTTTTGATTCACATGGGTATATGGTAATGGTAATGGTTATATTGTTTTAAAAAGAGAGAGAGAAAACATAGGTTATTGTACAGAAACATCCAGGTGTTGCAAGTGACTTGGTACTTACAGAGGTAATGTTAGCCTTAAGTGATTTGTTGAACATTAGTGATGTAAAGGAAAAACAATAAACGATAATAAATGTTGATAGTGCAAAGAAATTTAACATGGTGATAAAGAGTAAATAAATATAGCTGGTTGTTGTAAGTCGACCTTGTTAGGTGTAATTGTTTATTATTTGAGGAGTTATTTCTTCAGTTTTCGTATCAGAGACTTCGCTGTCAGATTGCTGAGTACTATTTCCGACAGTTTCACTTTCTGTATTCAATTATTCTAATATAGTTTGAAATGTTCAATCGTTTTTTTGTTTTTGTTTTTCTAGCACGGGAACTGTATTGTCTGAAATTGAAAGTGTGTAGCAGGTACACCGCCGATTCTAATTTCTAATTCATCTTTCTCTCAGTGCAATTTCCGAAACATTTCTTGTCAGTTTGGGGAAAATAGATTCTCCTTATCTTGCATGGATGTAGTTTGATGAAGGATGTAACATTATGGTAAACGTGTTTCAAGACGCTGATATATGCAACAAACTAAGACTTATGCTATACGCCTTAGTTTGTTATAGATGTCAACACTGTTGGTATTCCTTCAGGTAAAAACAAAGAAATAAAATGATCAATTATCTTGGAGTGGGAAACAAGCCTTCGGTAAAAGAGAATTCCATTTTAAAAATTAGAATATCCTTGGGTTTTAAAAGACGAATGGACAATCAAAGCATTATCCCAACAGCTTCTTACATTACAACATGCATAACAAGCAAACGAAGAATAGCTCGGTCGCGAATGCATTTAGCTTGAAATGACGTGGAAAGACAATAAGACAAAATGGATCTAAAAACAAAATAAATTATATGGTATAGTTCATAGACTCAATGAAACTAGCTGCGCTCGTCCAACGACGAGTGACAACAGGTGGATGAAAAAGGCGACGGATTAAATTACATCTGGGGTGGTTGGGGGTAACAACAAACAAGACAGATAAATTGGCAGATTTAACAAAAACTGGCGATCAGACTACCGAAACTAAAAACCATCGAGAAGGTTAAAGAAGGCCTATATATTACCAGTGTGAGAGAAATTATTGATTCGTTGGATTGATTGAAATATTAGTAGATAGGGGATCATGTAATGCTTCAGCTTCCTTCTATGTTCTAAACCTTATTTATTTAATGATTCAGATATTGCTATCTAGTTTAATGTTGTTGCGTAGCTCTTCATCGGCAATTTCAATGTAATTCCAACATCAATATTGCACATTTATTGATTTATTTTTCTCTTTCGGATCATAACGCTATGTATAATTCACAATGTGGGGCTCAAAAATAAATAAATTATTGCTCAATATTTCATAGAGCAAACTTCATATCGTTATAATTTCAATGTTCAGAAAGTCTGTTAGAATCAACTGAGGAAAAGCAAATAGATTACGCCAGTACTGCATTATTCTGGCATAAAACAAAATTACTCGCCTGAAACGATTCATATCAAAAAGACATGGTTTATGCAGGCAAATGTGCAAGGGTTCGCAAAAATGCCATTCTTGGTGACTGAGTAATACAGAAAGATGAATCAAATTACGAGACACTCTAAAACATTGAACAAATGAAAAGAAAAAAAGCAAGGAAACAGTAAATGATAAAATATTCAATGAATGCATCATTTTCAAGATTGAAAAATAACGCAAAAAAATAACCCAGCTCCAAGAAAAATAAAAAAGAGAAAACGACATCAGTGTTATCTTAAAGACAACACTTCCAGTCCATTGGAATGCAACCATTATAAATAAGACAGTTCATTTGGTGCTCATCAGATTATGCGAAATTCAGATTAAACAATACAACATGGTTTCCACTAATTCTCTAGTACGATTACAAACCAAAACGTAGTTTAGTAATTTTACGCTCACGCTGAGTAGCCACAACTCCGAATGACAACGTTAATAAAGAATCAAATGAAATATAGAAAATATAACGTTCCCACTTCCCAAAGACTTTTAAAATATGTAATAACTCTTATACATATGAGAATAAAGATTTATGAAGCAAACGCATACTCTGGTATTCACATATCAGTAAGATTATAATACAAATGAGTGGAGAAAAGACATATTAGAAAAGAACGAGATGCTCAGAGAGAATTTAGTTCATACAACTTCATTAATATTACTAGCAGAAAGGCTGCCTCCGGGCGGTTTCCTGCTAGCCCCTTGATAATATTTTCACATTTGATTCCCATTTCTAATTATTTTTATATTTTACATCTAATTATTTCTTTGTATAAAGTGCTCACTTGCTTAGTAATTATTGCTTTCATTAGTTTATCACAGTCATAATCTCTCATTTCTAAACAAACATCACGGTAGCCCAACAACAGAGGGAGAGGCAGTTTGTCAAGTTTTACTTTCCCATCAAAGCAACATAGAGATTTCAATTCAGCAGCCCATCTGTAAGCTTTGCAGTGAGAGAGAGAGTGAGAGAGAGAGTGAGAG
>NC_068981.1:173125540-173130362 GCF_001194135.2 Octopus bimaculoides | reverse complement strand
TTTTAATGGAAATTTATACAAATCCATTTCATGCGGCATAGATTACGATTATGAAGAAATTTGTGGGGGAAAGTTTTTCAGGGATTTTCCCCATTTTTTAAAACCACAGTCTGCCTTCGAAATGAAGGGGTTGGGGGGGATCCTTGTATGAAATAAGTTTTGAAAACTCCTTTTTTTACACTCCCCTCCCTCATCATCCGACACCGGACCTATTTTGATCAATTTTTTATGCACTTCAAAACCAAGGCAAGAGCATTTTCGGTGAAAAAAAAAAAAAAAAATTTTTAACTGTTAATATTTTCAGAGGGAAAAGTGATTTAAGGGCGATTTGGCTATTGTTTCTAGCACATCCAAAGACAACCCTCCTCATTTCTTTATCAGTCTCGCATGTATTGATGTTTTTCAATATTTCCCACCATAAATACATTTATATGCTTTAAAAAAGAAAATGTGAGAAATTATGAATTTTTTGCAACCCCACTCCCTGCCCTTGATTACTTCTGTTTAGAAATTAGAATCTGGGAGAGTCTGAGAAAGTCATTGCTGGCATTTATCCACAGTGATTTGAAAAAATTACGGAGATGTACTTGCATAGCAAGTGACTTGACCTAAGAGCGTGTGCTAAAACAAAAAACAATTGCAGCGTGGAAGACGTTTGTAAACCATTTAAGACTGCACAAATACCGTTCGTTTCACTTCAACATTAAAACTTCATATGTGTCAAAATATTTTCGTCGTTTTGAAACCGCGACCTGTTCACTGACAAAACTTGACAAAAGTGATGCAGCACGAAGTTTTGTCAGTGAACAGCACACACACACACACACACACACACACACACACACACACACACACACACATTCATTGCCTGTCATTTGTGTGTATGTGTATCTATGTGCGCGCGCGAGTGTGTGTGTGTGTGTGTGTGTGTGTGTGTGTGTGTGTGTGTCTCACTGTTGAAGTTGTGTTTTTAGAAACTGTGAATAAGTTTCGAGTACTTGTCAGTAACTTCTTTTTTTTCTCCTCATCTACCCAACTTTCTAGTCTCTTCCCACAGCTATCCCGCGTTCAAAAATTATACGGGTATTTAAAAAAAATTTCATTCAGTAAATGTTTTTACATTATGTATACATTAATAGCGAATGAAAACTTAAAAGAGTAAGTGAGAGACTTTGCAAATGAAAATAGAATACTCCGCAGTAAATGCAATGAATATTTAAGTTTGTGATGAATTGGACGCAGTGATTATTTAAATTTGCGAGAAATTGGAATTAAAAAGATTTAATAAACTTGAGAAATCGAAATTATAGTTAATTTCTTAGAACATGAATTTGTAAAAATATTTGCAAACGGTAAACTCTTTAATAATTGCTTTCTTTTAGTACTTTTAGTAATTGTTACACACCTAATTAATAACCAGCTCTCTCCGTTATAGTATAGATATAAAACTAAGCGTGAAATAAAAAACGCGCTCAAAATCAGCATAATGTATGCATCTTGAGTTATTATAAGAACGTAAAAGGCAATGCAGCGCGAAACTCTAGCCCGAATCACTCGCTATTTCTCTCCATATGATTGCACGGATTTCAGAGGTCCTTATAAGGATGTACGTATATATAGGTCACATCTTTATATATGTAGAAAATTCAAACCAAATAAATAAATGAGTAAATGAGGTTACATACATACATACATACATACATACATACATAGAGTTTAAAAAGTGTGTGTTCAGTAAGTAGTTTCATACTCCACGCCTATATTCCACGCGATTTGAAAATAATATTACTGGATAGACTAACACGCGGTGTTCGATCAAGTTATAGAGTAATAAGAAAAACAGAAAAATGTAAATATTTTAAAGTTTTATATAATATACGCGCGTTTCCCCAAACCGATGTGCTCTTTTGCACATATCAGTTGGAATATGCTCCACCTTACGGGAACAGGAGTCGTTTCTGTTGACTGCGTAATAAAGGGGAGTTAGAGATTCTATTAGCTATTTACTAAATTTTAAAAATGAATTAGGGATTTATTGCACACACAGTAGAGTTGGCCATTCCGTCACTATAAGACTAGCAATAACCTTAATTATGATCATATAGTTACTCAACTACTACTATGTAGTCAGACATCGTAGCATTAGCTACTATGTTCCCGTTTCCTTGTATATATTATTTGAGTATTATATTGTATGTACGGACACATTCCCTCTACCACATTCCTGCATTATCTCTCTTCTGCCATCCTATTTTTCCATTTTGCATACCATAGATATACTCATATCAAAGGTAATACTGTGGAACATCAGGTACAACCACTGTCCTCATCGAACTTTATCATATCGATCAACTGATCTCTTAATGCACCGACCATTTTGAACGTCGACTATTCGTAAATCATCACTGCTTGGACCAATAACGTTGATCCCGTATGAGTGGATACACAAAGAATGCTACATGACAACATTCGGGATACTTCTGAATTGTATCGAGACAATTGCCCCATAGGACAATTACCCACCCCCATAGGACAATTCCCTCGACGATAACTACCTCCTAGGACAATTACTCCCCCTTGGTTAATTACCCCCTCTCCAATATATTAAGAAGTTTTAAATATCATCATCTGTTGTCCTCAGGGGTAATTGTCCTGGGGGTGGGGGCGTTATTGTCCACGGGAGTAAACGTCCTAGACTCCTTCTGAATACCTGCTGTGTATGATACTGATTTACGGACCACGTTTATATAACTTACTTTTGTACTTGTAGGAAATAACAAACATACACACTCGCATAAAAGCTTTACAGGGACAGTAATGTACATGAATATGTAGTAGTATCTGAAAGGAATGAAGTCAGTAAACTACATGCATGCCTGTGAGCATGTTGGCACATATATGTAAGAGTGTATGCATATACACGTATAAGTTTTTTTAATGTTTTCGGTAGACTAAGCGCGCGTGTGTATGTGTGAATATATATGCAAATGAGTTTGCCTGTGTGTAAATGAATGCGTATATGAGTGTATGTACATACCCTTGACCGAGTAACCTATGAATGTCTTTGATATACACATTTGTTTACAAATGTAATAGCTGAATGCCACGTCTATTAAACAGGAATTTGTTGGACTCACATACGACAAAAATGTCAAGACAGAGAAGTACACTATCTTTCGTACTTTAATATATGCCATTGAACTGCAGTCATTATTATTACTACTACTTGACTCAAGGCTCTTCATTTTCTTCATTTTTCTCTACTATTCATATGTATTTATGCGCGCATGTGTGTGTTTGTGTGCGTTTGTGTGTGTTTGTGTGCATGCGTCTGTGTGTGTGTGTGTGTGTGCGTGTATGTCTCCATCACTGCCCTCTTCACACTGTATTCTTCCTCTCTTTAAACAATCCTATTGTCTCACTTTGTCACCCTCTATTCTGCTAGATCAGCTTGATTACGCATAATATTCATGACTGAGGCATATAAAGGCATGCGACAAACACTGTAATTTTTGCTACTAATACCGAAGAAGTATTACGATTTGCACAATGGTACCAATCGGCTTACGCAAAAGCGCCAATCGGCTTAAGGAAACCAGTGTATGTTACAGGAAGCTTTAAAATAACAATTACGTTTTCTGCGTTTCACAAATCAATTGCAACATAAATAATGGATACACTCAGCCACAGCATTTCAGACAAATATAGGCGCTATTAATAGAAACACGTACACCCAACAGCACTGACATAAAAAGAAAAGAAAAAGAGAAAGAATTAAATTCAGGCAATTCACACGTATGTAAATACACACGTATACATACTTACACATACATGCACAAGAATTTTTATACATACTACATGTATACATGCACACATATATACATACTTACATGCATATATATATATATATTATATGCACAAACACATACATACATACATACATACATACATACATACATACATACATACATACATACATACATACGTACATACGTACGTACGTACGTACATATCTTAACGTATCAACTTAGGATACTTCCTTGCTAATGTAATGCACTACATATACGTCGATTGTACGGTGCAAACAAGAGATAGAGAGAATTGATGGGATACAAATGCGAGAAAAGAATGATAAATAATGAGTGAACTAGTAAAATAGTGCGAGAGAGATGTTTTTGTTTGATCGCTCGACCCATTAGCAGCATGCGTGAGTGGTTGTGAGCGCGAGCGCGAATCTGTCTGTGTTTTGTGTGTTCATCAAAGGTGATCCTAACGTAACCATGTCCATTATTTTAAAAATCGGTGACTACATTATATAACTTACTTTTGTACTTGTAGGAAATAACAAACATACACACTCGCATAAAAGATTTACAGGGACAGTAATGTACATGAATATGTAGTAGTATCTGAAAGGATGAGTGGGATTCTGTTAACAAGCTGGACGAGATACATAAACACAGACGTATATAGTTTACATAATGTCGTTATCGCCCGCCGTCGCTGTGAGACAGAAAAATGTATATACATATATAATTCTGTCCTTGCTGGGAAATTGAGTGGGTGTGAGCAAGCGATATATGTGCATATATATATAAATTAAATAATAAGGGTAAATAATACCAATTTAAACTGGTGACCAGCATACGTAAAAACGTCCGAGGACTGAAAATCATATTCAAATTGAATATTTTGATATATTGTGAGTATATATATATATATATATATATATATATACACACACACACACATCTATTCATACACATCTCTACATACACATCTATACTTACATTACTTACACACACACACACACATATATATA
>NC_068981.1:173122510-173125408 GCF_001194135.2 Octopus bimaculoides | reverse complement strand
TATACATACATACATATATATATATAATTAATAATATCAAGGGTAATGAGAAATATTAGAAACTTCTACTACCAGTGGGCAAGCGTAAAACTTCGAAGTTTTATCCTAAATAGTGGTTTGGAATTTATCTGTTCTTTCTAGCGTGCAAGGAATCCTATGATGGATGCCTCTTATGTGTTTAAATGTACACTGTATATATGTGTGTGTATACATCTGTACATACACATCTATACATATGCACACACGTGTGTGCATGAATATATATAATGTGTGCGTGCGTGTTGAAATGCATGTATATATTTATATACCATTCATACTTTTATCTGTTGTACTTTTTAACTAACTTCTAGTGACCTTGTCTTGCAATCTCTTACTCACTCTTCGCCTCGACGCTTTAAGCAGTAACCACCTACTAACAGCTACTTCGCCTGGTTACCTTCAGCTAATATTCTTCCTTCTCTTCTTTTCTTTCTCTCATTTGCAAACCTAATTTATTCAGTATTATCAGAAAACCTATTTCATTTTAATTCGTGCATCTAAAAGATTTTTGTCGATACAAGAATATCACCAAGTTTCCTCGGACTAGTTTTTGTTATGTTATCAATCGAGAAACATTTCTCACGTTTCATCTCATGCAGATATTTCAAATGAATATCAATTTCTTGACTATTCATTTATTAGAGAAACTTTCTTTGGATAATGAATGAACTCTAATTGACATCTATGTATTAGCAGTGAGTGGAATGTGTGACATTCATGCCCTTCACAAACAATGAAATCAATCAAACAATCCGCGCCAAATTTCAAGTCGCTGGCACCTACAGCTTATATGCTTGCGTGCCTTTGATTGACAAATATTTAAAATGTTTACCTCGCAATTATGATGTTTCGTGTTCAATCTCACTGCATATCACCTTAGGTACGCTTATATCATAGCCTCGGGTCGAACTATGCCTTGTTTACTCTTTTTACTCTTTTACCTGTTTCAGTCATTTGACTGTGGCCATGCTGGAGCACTGCCTTGAGTCGAGCAAATCGACCCCAGGACTTTTTCTTTGTAAACCTAGTACTTATTCTAGCGGTCTCTTTTGCCAAACCGCTATTTTACGGTGACGTAACCACACCAGCATCGGTTGTCAAGCGATGTTGGGAGGACAAACACAGACACACAAACAAATACACACATATATATACGACGGGCTTCTTTCAGTTTCCGTCTACCAAATCCACTCAGGCTTTGGTCGGCCCGAAGCTATAGTAGAAGACACTTGCACAAAGTGCTACGCAGTGGGACTGAACCCGGAACCATGTGGTTCGTTAGCAAGCTTCTTACCACACAGCTACTCCTACGCCTATTTTGTGAAATTAAAATGGGAAATGGACTGTACCTGTAATTCAAAGGGCCACCTTTGTCACACCGACTGAGGAAAAGTATAGATGACGACTCTGAGAAATTTCCCTCAGTCAATATCCTAATATTTGATGTCTACTTACTTGCAGCATCAACGTGAGTATAGAGAAGAAACACTTGACCAATGAAGTCTAATGAGACCGAAACCTGTCAGGAGTTGTCACCCATATTTACCCAAATCAAATTAGAATAGTATTAGTCATTGAGCTTAATATTTTCGTCTCTTTGCCACATATGGTTTTCCTCTTTAGAACATGAAGTATAATGGTAACAGCTTGTCACATTGTGAAGGTTACTCGGGTAACATGAGTACTCTACCGATTATATTTTAATTTATCGAGTAAGCAATTCTGTTTATTGTACAACTGGAATATCATTACCTAGAAACCAAGGAAGATAGTTATTTACTCAATGTATGCATATGTGTGTGTGTGTGTGTGTGTGTGTGTGTGTGTGTGTGTGTGTGTGTTTGTATACGCTTTTTATCTCATCTTGGTCGTCCCAGAGGATGCTCCTACGCTTTTTAAAGAGAATCTTTAACAATATTTTTACCTTAAAATATGTGAATGACAAATAGTTTTAATACATATTGCCGGGAATGATAATCTTTTGGATCAGAAAACATACTTCAGTTTTGAACAAATCCTAACTCTCTACACAGAATACTTATCTAAATCAGGACAGTATTTCTGCTACACTCGTGGACGTCCTTCGGTGGTAGTTTTGAGAATGATGGAGTATTTCACTTTTGGCGTAGTTACACTCTTCCTTTCTTACTGCTTTACATCATAAGGCATAATAGCTGAAATCATTCTTTTCATTCTAGAACTTAAAACAAATGGCAAAAGATCTTCCTGAGAAAAGACTTTTTTGACTAAGATATTGTTTCCTTTCATTCTCCATTAAATGACTTGCGAATTAGATGCAAACTTAAAGTAAGCAGTACTTCGTTATTGTAATCATTTTTGAACTACTTTTTGGGGTATGGTAGAGAAGAAACTTAAAAAAGAAGTACCCTGACTTGGAGTGGGAAATTATCCCACCCAAGCAGTGGTTCAAAGATATAGAGGAGAGGACGGTAGTTGTTATAACTTACTCTAAAGTTCTTGATACCATCACCGTCTTCCCAAAACCAACTATAGAAAAAGAACTGAAAGACTATTTGTCCTCTGTGAAATACATATCCCGCGGTGTCAAGCATGCAACCGTATGGTTGCTGTTTGACATCCCGGAGGAGGCTCGCAATTTTGCAAGCCAGCCCTTGGAGGGCAACGAAATTCTGTTCCTCCCGTCGTACTGCGGGAAGAAATTAATAAGAGCCTGGGTGTGTGGATCACCCCCAGGCACCGAGGCGGGTTGGATTGAAGATACCATCCGACGGGGCCTGGGGGATAGCGGGCCCAGGCTCTTAAATGTAAGGGTATTGCCGGCGGTCGATTGGGAAGGGTCAAAAGCGATTTTGACCCTGTGGACCCCATCGGCCGCAA
>NC_068981.1:173121575-173122369 GCF_001194135.2 Octopus bimaculoides | reverse complement strand
CTAAGGCTTCGGGAGGTAGAGGAGAGACTCCGGACAAAGCGGAAGAACTCCACTCTCCCGAAGTCAGGAAGAAAAGGAAAAAAAGAAAGAAGAAGAATGGGTCATTGGAGGTGGACGATGATGTGCCGTCTGCATGTCCCGAAGTTGTGCCACCTACGGTGGAAGAAACGACCCCCAGCCCTGAAGATGAAGAATTACTTATCTTTTTCTACAAGAACGGGGAGGTGGAAAAAAATAGTAGAAGAACATAAAGAGACAGTAGATATGGCCTGCACACGGGATCCCGAATGGCCTCCGCAGATAGCTGTAGAGGTCATAAGGCTTTCCGTGTGAGAAATGCTTAGAAGACTTAAAGAGGATTGTCGCATATGGCCGGTTGGCCCTAACGTGACATATAGATCGTACATGAATGAGGCATGGGAAATGGCGGGGTACGGGAACTCAAGCGGTACTGAAGATAATGATAGATATATTGATGGATATATCGATGAATAGGAGGTGAAAAAGCCTCGTTAAGAGGGTTTGAAACCGCATCTTATTGCATTATTTGTAGTGGTTTAAAACTTTGTGTTTAAAAAAAACATGTTAAGTAAGAGGTTTTAGTGAATCCTTTTGTAAGAGGTTTGAAACCTCAGATTGATTTTTAAAAAAGAAAATGTTTTCGAGAAAAACCCAATCGGCGGGCATTGGGTTTCGTCTCTCATTTATTCATTTTATGTCATTTCATTTTCATTCATTAATGTGTTGTCCAGCCTGTAGCTACTCTGTATACTGCCTTTATGGCAAATAAAATG
>NC_068981.1:173116503-173121201 GCF_001194135.2 Octopus bimaculoides | reverse complement strand
CGATCTCTAGGCTTCCAAAGAAAAAGTCCTGGGGTCGATTTGCTCGACTAAGGGCGAGCTGCAGCATGGCCACAGTCAAATGACTGAAACAAGTAAAAGAGTAAAAAAAAAAGAGAGTAATCACTGCTTTATACCAAGACCACCAGTCTTAACAATGTTCCTTTCTTTATCCATCAACAATGTACGACAGAGCTATTCTTTTTCCTCGCCAGCCTATTCATCTGTCTGTCTGTTTGTCTGTCTCTCTCTCTCTCTCTCTCTCTCTCTCATTCACTCATTCTTTCTCTTGTCTAAGGTACCGCATAGTGGGACTGAACCCGAAGTCATGTGACTCCTAACTACACAGCCATGTCTATGCTTATGATACGCACCCCCCCCCCATCACTAAAATCAATAATACAGTCTGGAGTACATACAATACTTGATATTAAACTGCAAAGCTTTTCTCCGCTCCCTTTAAAAAGAAAACAATAATGTAGTAAAGCTTTATTTTTAAAGTTTCTTTAAAATCGTATGTAAGTATATTCTGTATAAACTGAAATATTAAAAATAATAATAATATAATGGGTTATGAAATAATTCTTTTTTGGAACGGCGAAACTCGAAGCAGATAAAGCTATCAATTACAGCGTGTAACTATTAGGTTAAAAATCCCTTTGGATAGAAAACGTCGAAAGTTGCACATTAGGGACGAACCTACATCTTCTGTAAATATTATAGACGTTCTATCGCTGGATTGCAATAGATTATACATCCACTCATGTAGTAGTTATGGAACACAGACGAAATACACATCGTGATATAAGGTTTTTAAGACAATTTAAGCCCTAAAATTGGGATGAATATTATACAAAGTCGACTTTACCTTTCATTCTTCCGGGGTCAATAAAATAAGTACCAGTTGAGTACTGGCTCCCCTCCCCCAAACTTGCTGGCCTTGTGCCAAAATGTGAAATCAATATTACGGAGTCCGAACAAAAGCCCACTAGGACAAAAGCTTCTCGGACAAAAAAGCCCACTAGGTCAAAAGCCTCCTATCACTTTTAAGTTAAGCCTAGGTCTCTCGACATGCTAGAAATAACAGCCAAATCTCTTGAAATTTTTTATGATCCATAGCCCCCCACCCCACGGTTATATTTTTTGGTTATTCTTGGTTTTTTTTTCTACTATCTAAAACTTTTTTACACTGGATTGCGGTCATACTGGGGCACTGCCTTGAAGAATTTTTAGGTGATTTTCAACCAGCACATAAAGTTAAGCCTAGAAGGTCTCTCCACATGCTAGAAATAACAGCTAAATCTTACAATTTTTTACAATAATTTCACGTAAACAAAAACGGAAATCGCGGTTGTAAAAAAAAAAATTATTTTTCAAAATTACAATTTTTGAGTAAACAAAACATATTCAATCGAAAAACGGTGTCAAAACATGTCCTTCACAATGGTATGTCTCGTGGGTTTCCTCGTTTTTAGAATAATTTTAAAGTTTGAAAATGAAAATCAATCAACCTTAAGATCAACAAAACACAAGACTCTTTTCTACTGAATGTACATATTGTCTGAATTCTAACAAAAGGGAAAGCATTTCCTTCAAGAAATGTGTAGAAACATAAAAATAATAAGATGTACGTTTGAATGAAAGTAAATATTACACATGTCTCTGGCATGGCCACAGCATGGCCGCAGTCCAATGACAGAAACAACAAGTAAAAAAAAAATAGAAAGTAAAAAAAACCGAGCGGGTTATAAAAACATTTCAAGAGATTTGGCTGTTGTTTCTAGTATGTGGAGATACCTTCTAGGCTTAACTTCATGCTCTGAGTGAAAATCATAAAAAAAAATTATTCAAGGTGGTGCCCCAGCATGGACACAGTCTAATAACTGAAACAAGTAAAAATAAAAAAATTTCAAGCGTGGATACATTCGACTAAAAATTCTTCATGGTGGTGCCCCAGCATGGCCGCAGTCTAATAACTGTAACAAGTAAAAAGGAGAAAAAAAATTCTCGGGTTGATACGTTCAACTAAAAATTCTTCAAGGTGGGGCCCCAGCATAGCTGCAGTCTAATGACCGAAATAGGTAAAAGGTGAAAAAAATAATCGAAAAATATAACCGTGGGGCTTATGTCCACTTTTACACTTTAACTATGGAGCTTTTGTCCTACAATCCAATATTACACGTAGTATATTTTACATGAACCTTTACCGTACTTAGAATACTCCACGCAAACAAACCTGAAGCATGAAAATTAATACAAACTGCATAGAATGCACCTTGTTACCCTCAACTCCCACCCTAGGAAAGGTAAGGTCTACAGTAATAAAAGTGGAGGCGCAATGGCCCAGTGGTTAGGGCAGTGGACTCGCGGTTTCGATTCCCAGACCGGGCGTTGTGAGTGTTTATTGAGCGAAAACACCTAAAAGCTCCACGAGGCTCCGGCAGGGGATGGTGGCAAACCCTTTTGTACTCTTTCACCACAACTTTCTCTCACTCTTACTTCCTGTTTCTGTTGTGCCTGTAATTCAAAGGGTCAGCCTTGTCACACTGTGTCACGCTGAATATCCCCGAGAACTACGTTAAGGGTATACGTGTCTGTGGAGTGATCAGCCACTTGCACGTTAATTTCACGAGCAGGCTGTTCCGTTGATCGGATCAACTGGAACCCTCGATGTCGTAAGCGACGGAGTGCCACTAACAACAACAGTAAGAAGAATTAATTGTTGGACACGAACTTGGTTCAAAGTTGCAATTTGTGTGTGTTTGAGAGAGAGAGAGATAGAGTGTGAGTGTGTGTGTGTGCGCGCGCGCATCGAGAATCAATGAGTATTTGTTTAAAAAGTTAATAGAAGTATTAAATATCAATATAAAGAAATATAACAAAACTAGTGTTTCTCAAACACAACGCACACATATTCACAATACAATATAAACTAGATGGCGAGTGGAAATACTATTAACTGTATGGAAATATTAAAATGATCGTGTTTAACAATGGCGTGTAATATTTTAATTTTTTTTTTTTCTGTTATAAAAATGAATTTTAGTGCTTTAACGTAAGCATTGACCAACCACAACTTACTGCAGAAAACATTAAAATGTTCAACTACGCTGTATGATATTTATTGATTGATGTTAAAAATACTATATACTTTTATAGTATTCTATGTAAGTACGAACAGAAAAATATAAACGCTAAATTTATAAATTTATTAAAATAAAATGTGAACTATTTTGAAGTAAAATGTGAACTATTTTGAAGTAAAATGTGACTACATTTTGATCATTTTTTAATATTTATCGATGTACGAAGTTCAACCCATGTAATTCAGTTTTATCGAAATCAAGTTGGCGAATTGAATTCATATAAACATGTAGATTATCATTACAACCATCGTCCTAAATGCATAAAATTATTCTGTTTCATGTTTTTCTGTAATGGCAGAATGACCTTGTACTTAAAATAAATTATTTGCTTCCATTCTTTCAGAGTTAATAAATTAGTATTAGTTATATGCCGGAGTTGATTTAATCGACCACACTCCCTGTCTTTAAATTTGTATCATAATATTCATATTTGGTATGCTGTTCTCATGACAATCTCTGTGTTAGATATAAATCAAAATATTACGAAAAGCAAAGACATTTATTAGCATTCACATAAAAATGATGACCCATTATTCTATTATTTATCTTTTATTTCATTCATTAAACTGCCGCCATGCTGGGGCACCGCCTTGAATAAATTTTAGCCAAATGAAACGGTCCCAGTAATTTTTGGTTAAGCCTAGTACTTGTTCTATCAATAACTTTTACCGAACCGCTATGGTACGTAAACACACCAACTCGTATATATATATATATATATATATATATATATGACGGGCCCAAGGTGCCACGCTGTGGGACTGAACCTGGAACTATGTTATTCGGGAAGCAAGCTTCTTACCACACACCCACGCCTGCACCTATTATTTATTCTTTTATTCTTTTACTTGTTTCAGTCATCTGACTGCAGCCATGCTGGAGCACCACTTGTTTCACTCATTGGACTGCAGCCATAATGGGGTAGCGCCTTGGAGATTTTATATTCGAATGAACCGACCTCACTACTTTTATTTTTTTTAGCCTGCTACTTATTCTATCGGATTCCTTGGCCAAACAGCTAAGTTTGGAGACGTAAACAAACCAACACCGTTTGTCAAGCGGTGGTGGGATAAACACAAGCACATATATACATATATGCATACATACATACGTACGTACGTACGTACATACACACAAAAGCGCGCGCGGACACACATTCGACGGGCTTCTTCAGTTTCCGTTCACCAAATCCACTCACAAGATTTTGGTCGGCATGGGGACTATAGTAGAAGGCCCTTGCCCGAAGTTCTACACAGTGGGATGGAACCCGGAATTATGTGGTTGAAAAGTAAACTGCTTACCACACGGTCATGCCCGCGCCTGCATATAAAATTATATGAAGTTTTTTTCCTTCTTTCGGTTTCTCACTACAATAAAGAACTGACTAGCACTTCAACGACAACAACGAAAAAAAATTTTTTTTTTTTGGTCATAACAAGTTAAAGTTACTCGATATCACAAATATGATCAATGAGAATCAATCGACTATTTTTTTCAATTCCCTGTAAATTTGTGATCTTGTGCCAGAATGTACAAATCAACGTTTGGGATCTTT
>NC_068981.1:173113128-173115101 GCF_001194135.2 Octopus bimaculoides | reverse complement strand
GAACGCGTATTTGCAAACCGATATAATTTCTACCAACACGGAGTTGAAGTATGTAATTGTAGCCAATAACTCGGGCTCCTTTTATTGAGCCTGGTCGCATTATTTTCGTTCGGCGTCTGGTGGTGTCTTAGAAGTGTCCTGTGTTAAAAAATATTATTTGTAGTAGGAGTTCTTTCAACATCATTCACTCACGCCTGACTCCGGCTCAGAAGTTACAGCCCGAGTTGTTATCTGTAATCGTAAAAATTAAAAGTGATTCAAATTCAATGCTTTCTTGAAACAATAATTTCTATAGAGATTAGTATTTAAATTCCAATCTATGAAAAGTTTCCGTTCTACAATATTCTTAAAGGAACGAAAACTTATCCAGCAACTCGGGCTAATACGAACGAGCCTGGTAGGTGTAAAAAAAACTAACTGGCATCTCTTGTCAAGAATACAGGCGACAGTCAGATCGCTGATGTTTGTTTTGCACTCCGCTGTCGTTATTTGATTGCTGCTATTCTGTGCGTCTGTGTGCAAAAAATCAGTCGTGTTTTGCAGGGTTGCTCTATTGCAAACCCTTAACTTAGAAATGGAGAAAGACAGTGTTAGATATATATATATAAAAAAATCCATTTGGAGCTAGAAATAAAGCGGATCCCATTGGCTCCTTTGACGTAGCGATGGGAGCCTACGACAGCGCTGAGATATGCGACCTAATCGGATTATATATCCTAGATACCCTTAGAAAAATTTCCTCTCAGTCCTCTTTGGCTTCTACAGAGATGAGGCCATCTCCAGCGGGGCAAGCAGCCTTATACTAGACAGGCTTAGGAAAAACTTAATCAGCACGTTTGCCTCTATGGGTTTGTAGACCACCATAGAGACCAACCTCACAACAGCGGACTTCTTAGACGTCAGGCTCGACCTGGAATCCGGTACTTACAGGCCTTACTGCAAACCAAGCGAGAGGCTGTCGTACATAAACATAGCCTCCTGTCGCTCACCCATAGTAGTCAAGATTCTGGTAAAGGGCGTCAGTAAGAGGATTTCGAGCCTTTCCTCAAGCCTTTCCTTCGACAAGGGACCCCTGTACAATAATGAAGCCCTAGCTGCCAGCAGGTTTAGGGACCGCATCTCCTACATACCGGAACCTAACAGCCGCAGAAGGAAGCGTCTCAGAAATACAATTTGGTTACCCATACTCCCTTAATACAGTAACACCTGTAGATAGATTATTCCTTAAACTAATAGACAAGCATTTCACTAGCTCCCATAGGTACGGGCCCATCTTCAACAGGCACAACGTTAGGGTCTAGTTAAACTGCGCCCCCAGCATTAAGAGCATCCTAGTTAGCGCCACTAAAACACAAGAAGAGGCGGGTTGTTCATGGAGGATCCGAAGCAGTTACCCGGTAGGAGGCCGCTGCGACACCAAAGGGGTCGTATACCAAGTCGAGGTTCTAGCAGGACATGCCATTAGCATCGGCAGAGGCAATAGCAGCCGTAGGCATGAGAACAGAGCCAGTAGCACCGTCACTAACGCCACAACGGATGGCAACATCGCTAACAACAACAGCAGCAGCGCCAACAGCAGGGGCATCGCCATCAACACCAGCCTTATCAATAGCTTCCTCGACGTCCACTATGCCAGACCTGTTAGCCACTAGTAGCAGAGGCAACAGGTCCAGTGCCATCACTAGCTATAACGACAACAACAGCAGCAACAGCACCTCCTCCGAGACCGGCAGTGGTGATAGCACTACCGTTGCCATTACCACCTCCTCCACCATTGGCATCACCACCAACGCCGGCTCCAACAACATCAGCAGCCCCGACAACAACAACAGTAGTAGCAACACCCGCAGCAACAACAACGAGTACAGCACAGGCAACATGCGCAGGGACGAAAATATTACCGACACCACCACCACCACCACCCACAGCGACGCCAACACCAACAGCAGCAGCCCCGACTCCACATATATATA
>NC_068981.1:173102780-173112732 GCF_001194135.2 Octopus bimaculoides | reverse complement strand
GTTAGAAGAATGTAGACAGGAGAATAATGTTCACAACTTATCTTTTTCCAGAAGAAATTGATGTTGGTCGGTACTCCTGTAAAAATCTGTACCCTCATGGAAGTACCGACCAACATCCATATCCTCTGGAAAAAGATGAGTCGTGAACATTATTCTCCTGTCTATAGTCTTCTAACTACTTTTACTTTTTATTCTTCTATTTTATTCCTTATAAGCTGCGAATTTTATTTCTTGTAAACTATAAATTTTCCGTTTAAAATATTCATACCTTGTCTCTGATGACGGTATACCCAGTGCACGAACATGCTAACCAATCACTTGGGTTATCCCAGAAATGGCTGTAAGACTTCAAATTCACCTTACCCTAATTAAATTATTCTAAAAGACTTGAGGTACTCGTTCTGCCTTGGTTTTTATTTTTCCTCTAATATAATATATACATGCTATAACGGAACCCTAATATGGTTCCCTAGATCCAGCCTTAACTGTAATCTTGAAAACTAATGGTCAACCAACTATAGCACTTACCAAGCGTACCTATTCGTTTAGATCACAAGTGAACTAAACCCCTCATATTCTTTACACACACACACACACACACACACACACACATACATACAAGATTACCCGTGACCCGTTGGGTCACCGGGAAACTCTGAGTTTCCCAACAACGGAGTTTTGTTTCGTGGGTTTTTTTCTTTTCCAGGTTATTTCGCATGCTTTCAACGAATGTGACATCGAAATCACGCGCAAACGGCTCCTTTCCCCACAAAAGGAAAGATTTGGCTGCTATTTCTTGCGCGCCCTGCTACTACGTAACAGGTATTTTGGGTCCTTAATCGCAAATAGCTGTTACGTGGTAGCAGGGCGTTCTAGAAATAGCAGCCAAATCTTTCGAGGTGAGATACTTTGAATGCACTCGAAGAATGCATATGGAAAAAAACTATTTCACACCGAGGTTACGAACGGGGCTTTTACGAAATATTTACCGTATTTTTAAAGTCATCTTCACTTTAAAATATTTTAAAAATATGCTAAAAGGAATTTTTGTAATGGTATTCACTTGAAAATATTTTTTAAAAACATGAAAATATGAATACTTACTGCACAAACAACTTACATATTTGAAATCACATTCACTTAAAAATATTTCTAAACTATTGTGTTTAACAAAAGCGAAAACAGAAACATTCACTGTAAAAAAATTCGTAGTTTTCCGTTGTCAAGTCACTGTGTCTAATCGAACGATAAGAATTTCTTCCCTTTCAAGATTATTTTCGGAATATTTTTCCATTATGCACCACTTTGGGTATTTATACCCGAAAACCTCTAAAATCTCCTAAAACTACTTGTCCGATTTACGCGAAACTTGTTTTATTTCGTTCGTATTAACATTTCAGGGTAAACTTAAATAATAATATTTTCCCATTATGCGCCAGTTTGGCTGGGTAACTTTGCAAGCAAGCAAGCAAGATTTAAACTGACTTTTAATGTACTACTAGACCACTCGTGACCCGTTGGGTCACCAATAATTCAAGGTGCCTGAAAAAACCCGCTTATCTCGGGAATCCGTGATCCGATTTACGTGAAACTTCTGTTATTCTGTGTGTATTCACATTTCAACGGTACCTTATTTTCAAAGCATTTCCCCCATTATACGCCGGTTTGGCTATTTATAAAGGTACCCGTAAAAACCGCGCATCTCGGTAACCCGTGGTCTGTTTTACGCAAAACTTGTTTTATTCTGTTTGTATTCACATGAGCATCCGATTCATGACGTCTCCTGTTTTTGTCTCTTTCCCTCTGTTCCGCCAGACGCTCAACCCTTGATTTATCAGTCTCATCGACCTTTCTATTCGCACGCCTGTCCCTGTCTTGGGTACTGTTTCTCTCTCTTTCGCCCTGTTCTGCCAGACGCACCTAAATGAATATTCGTTTTTAAATCAGCTTAACTTATGCAATGAAAATGGTCGTTGTAGGCAGAAGGGTAATAACTTCAAACAAATAAGAACGCTTGCAGAAAGAAATGTATCGTATTCACGTCAGAATCAATGAAAGAAATATGAGTTAAAACGAATAAGAACGTTTAGACAAAGTAGAAGATCTGAACCCTATTTTTTGTAGCTGAATTGACAAAATGAAACTAATGTGAGTGAAAGAAAAACGTTTGTAGATTGAAACGGGTAATAACTTCAAACCAATAAGAACCTTTTCTACTCTAGGCACAAGGCCCGAAATTTTGGGGGAGGGGACCAGTCGATTAGACCAACTCCAGTACGCAACTGGTACTTAATTTATCGATCCCAAAAGGACGAAAGGCAAAAGTCGACCTCGGCGGTCAAACCAATAGGAACGCTTGCAGCAAGAAATGTATCGTATTCACGTCAGAATAATTGAAAGAAATATTAGTTAAAACAAATAAGAACGTTTGAATGGATAGATGGATGGACGGACGGACGGACGGACGGACGGAGGGGTGGGGGCAGGAAAAGTCTTGATAGTTTTTCTTATATATTAAAGTATCCCATTATTAGGTTTTAAATTTAATTTCTATCTTTACTGTATATATTGATTCAAATTTTCTCAAATTAATATTGTAAATTTGCTAAGTTATAAATTACTACCTCCCATATCTTTCAATTCCAATTACCACCCCTAAAGTTTATATTTCTTATCTCTTTTGGGTTTTCATTATGTTCCCCTTTAATTTGATAATCTAAATAAATATTAACCACACCTATCATTCTTTCTTCCATTAATCACCCCTTCCCCATCAGACATTCCCTTACTACTAACCCTACAACCTACCCTTATGTGTAGATAAAATATATATATAAAGGAGGCCACTAGGTAGACTGCTAATGTGCTAGAAGATTACATATCATGTGTCTACTAAGACCGAATAATTCTCAAAGGGAATTTAGCGAGTTAACAAAAACGTAATCGGGCAAGACCAGTGAAAATTACATAAAAAATACAATTATCTGTAAACATGTTTCGAAATTAATACTTTCTTACCGAAAATATCTGTTTCTCATCAGTACAGACCGTTGGGTAAATACAATTTACAGGATCGCATACTATTTGTACGCCACAAGTGGAGCACGTGTATACGGCTCTATTAAATTATATGTAGATAGCTAGATATATGGTTCCCGTACATTAAGAGTCTAGTACATTGTCTGTCATTAATTGATTTACTACCATTAACTAGAATACGGTTGACAACTCCCAATGGATTTAATTCTATTATATTAGGTCGTCAAGTATGAAATTTGTAGAAAAGAAAAAATATTTTGCTAATGTTTTATAAATACAAGGAATAGTTTTATTCATCAACGTTGGCACCCATATTGTCAATACACTTTTGCCATTTCAGCGGTAACTTGTCCATCCCGGAACTGTAAAAGCCCGGCAATCTAGAGTCAATAAAATCTTGGAAGGCCTGTTTTACAGCATCGTGGGAATTAAATTTTTTCCTATCAAAAAGTTATCCAGATTCTGGAAGAAGTGGTAGTCAGTGGGGACAAGATCAGGTGAGTATGGTGGATGATGGAAAACTTCCAACTCCAACTCCTGTAGTTTCGCCAATGTCATTTTTGTGATGTGTGGTCTGGCGTTGTTTTGCAATAAAATAGGAGTGGATCTGTTGACTAATCTAGGCTGTTTTTTTTTGTTTTTTTATGTAAGTTTCTGCATCATTTGGTCCAGTTGGCTGCAGTATATTTCGGCCGTGATTGATGAACCAGGTTTAATGAAATCATAATGGATCACACCTGCGCCAGACCACCAAACACACACTATCAGCTTCTTTTGATGAATTTTGCTGTTTGAACTGTGTTTTGGTAGTTCGTCTTTGTCCAGCCATTGTGCTGAACGTTTACGGTTGTTGTATTAGATCCATTTTCCATCACATGTTACAATTCGATTCAAAAATGATTAATTTTTGTGACCAGAAAGTAGTATAATGCAGGCTTCGAAACGTTGCTGCTTCTGATTTTCATAGAGTTCTTGTGGAATCCACTTATCCAACTTTGTCACTTTACCGGTTTGAACTAGGTGAGCCAATATTGTTTACTTGCTAACACCAAACAACAACGATAATTCACAGGTACTTTGAGATGGATCTGACTCGACTGTGGCTTTCAGTTCGTCATTATCCACCTTTGTTTCTGGGCGACCGCAAACCAATTTGATACTGTCTGCTATGTAATAACATTAGAATGAAATCCTCCATTAATATTCCGAGCTGTCGGTGATACTGTATTTCCAAGAAAGAACTCATATTTCAAAACTGTACGAATTTCTGACTTATCCATCTCTAAACAAAAATAGCAGAAAACGATCTGTAAATACATTATAAAGCGCAAAATGAGTTAGAATAAAGAAATAGATGTGTCAGCTTTCTAACAAAAAAATAAAGATTGTCAAAATATAATAATGGCGCAAAATGAGCAGCTATCAAAGTTTACCATATACCTTACTACAAATTTCATAGTTGACGACCTAATAAATGGTTGAAGACTACATTCTACATAAAGTCTTCTAAATATAAGTAACTAGGTCACCACTCATTTTATTCTGACCCCACTATTTCCTCTGCTACTCTAAATTATAGTAGGCTTGACGTGGTATGCATTATTTTCTAAACTCATTTTGCCATAGATATAGCAAAAGAGACAATGTAAATATTTTGAGTTCCATTATTGATGTAAATATGTTTAAAAAATTGTTGTGTCCTTCATGCTTGAGGTCTATAGGTCATCTGAGGGGGACGGTTTCTTTCAAATTGATATAATGTTTTCGTTAATCAATTAAAGAAGCCACTTGAAACGGCCGTAATGAATTAACACCTGTACATCTTTGTTACTTATTTATATATATGTAACGACAAAGTTTTATTTTTGTAACGATGCCTGTTATGGTGCAACGTCGTGATCACCAGTTGAAACGATGAAAATTACTTTTATAAAGGTTGGGTCACCAATTTGTAACGGTTGAAGTTTATTAGCGTAATGGTTGAAATTAGATTTTGTGACGATTGAAATTGAGTTCGTTACTGTTGTGATTGATTTGTTAAAGGTTTGAGATTCTTCATTATGTAAAGATGAAAGAACAGTGATTGAAGTTGTGAAGAAAATATTTATTTTATCGTTACATTAAACAATACCTTACCTCGATGGGCAGGTGATGAAATCGTAAAGCATGCGAAGTAAAGATAAATGTAGATTTTCCTTGTATAGTTTGTGTTTGTGTTCTCGTAATTGTGTAGAAGTAATTTACAGAAAAAGATAGAATGATGTAAGAGAAAATAAAGTGAGCTTGTAAGAGTGAGTGAGTGTGGGACGTTGCCGAGAGTATAGTCGCTGATTCTAAACTTCTTCCTTTTTCCCTCTGGCCGTTTGTCTGCCTGCTTGTGACCATGATTCTAGTGATCGGTTCACTAACTGATGTTAGCTCTCTCTCAACTCACGAGTTATCACCAACTGACTAGCTGATTGAGTTGTCACCAAGTGACTAACTGAATTTTGCTCGGGGTTCTTGCTTTTATAATTATCCGGAAGGATAGACATATCGTTGAGAACAGTGGATTTAGTTGGTGGTACTTGTTATCTTAATTCTAGTTTTTAGTGGTCTGTAAGAGATTAGAAGGGTCAAGTAGCGAAGACATTATTTTTGCTTAGCCAAGGCATCAGGAAAATTTTAAACTGCTGTCACAGAAAAAAAAAAACATTGTTCCACCGTGAGAAAAGTTCTCTTGAAGAGTTACTAGCAATTTGGCTATGGTGAATCGAATCCACTTCATGCTTGAAAGATCCACTACACACACACACACACACACACATTTCTGCGACGCTTTTTGTTAAGCAGCGTCGATTTTTACAATTCTGTAAATAATAATAATAATATCTTACAAGCTTAAAGCTTATAAATGATGAACATGCAGTGACTAAAGAAAATAGTCTAATAATGGAGCATATAAGCCCTCGACAGAAAAAAAGTAGGTTTTCCCGGACGCGTGGGACTCGAACGCACATCACTTTGTTTTCGCGACAAGTGTGCTAGCCATTTACGGGAAAACCTACTCTTTTCCGTCGAGGGCTTCTATGCCATATTATTAGACTATTTTCTTTAGCCATTGCACGGTGTTCACTTACAAGCTTTAAGCTTATAAAATACTATACACACATGCACACGCACGCACGCACACATACACACACGCACGCACACACACGCGCGCATACACACACATATATATATCATCTGAAACGTATAGTATTAAATATCCATCACGGCTGGTCTTACCAATCGGTTTCGCGTAAAGACTACAATGGAGTGTTAGGTAAGAAACCAATTATATAACTTTACGCTCATCAGAGTTAGCCGATATCGAAGGGAATATGGCGACTGCTCTCTATTGTCGGAGGTGGAATAGCACAACCGGTCAGCTGTGAAAAAGGTGGGGGGGGGGTATGTTAGCGTGCGGTCTGTAATGTATGTGGGGGGCTGTGTATATATAGGGGTACAATTTGTGTGAAGGAGTATATGTTGGGAGGGGAAACAGTTTATTTTGTGGGGTGTCCGCCTTATAGGTGTGTGTGCGTGTGTGTACATGGGTGCCTTGGTGTGTGCTTTAGCCAAACTTTTTTTCCTAGGCTCAAGAGCATTGGTAGAAGGTCATTTGCGGAAAGTCGAGGCAAGGCACCGGTGGTTTCAGTCATGGTGGGGCGCCCTTGTAGACACAACTCATCTCTGTAAGACCCTAGGTCGGTCACACATACATAGAGAAAGTTGTTTATCGCTTACAACGCGCCAGCATGTCACACTTTTGTTCCTGCACGATCGAGGCTTAGAATACCTCATGCACCGGCTGCCATATTGAACACTGCCTTAATCACTGGCATATTCAATACTGTACACTGTATTTGTAATTAATGCACTAGCATTAGCCTCAGCCTTGCAAGCCCTATTGCACACATGCACATGCACCTCTATTATGCACATCTACCACCTTGTTTTGCAATACGTCCTCGTCAGCTCAATTCTGCCCCCGACTCGATTCGCGTCGGTTGTTCACATGCTCTGCGCTCATGTTTAGACATAATTTCCCCCTGTTAGACCCTTGTTTGGTCACGTAATTAACAGAGAAAATTATCTGTCTCGCGCATCACTCCAGCATGCTTACCCTGTCGTCCTTGCTAACTCAGCAATTAACCACAACAGCACCAGACACATTTCACTGCTGAAAAACATTCCAAGGCATTTATCATACATTTCTTTCTCTCCTTCGATCGTTCGTTTCCTTTCCCGGAACCTCACTTGGGAGGGGAGTGATGTTGGATCTTGCAGGCATGAAGTGGATTCAATCCACCTTAGCCAAATTTAAATTAACAGTTCAACAGAACTTTTCTCACGGTGGAACAATGGTTTTTTTCAGTGACAGCAGTTTTACACATGCAAGATGCCTTTAGCTAGGCTGAAATGATGTCTTCACCACTTGATCCTTATAACCTCTTCTACTTCACCGAAAGCTAGAAAAGAGATATCACTGTACCACCAACATTGTTCTCAATGATATGTCTATCCTTCTGGATTGTTATAAAAACAAGAACCCGCAAGCAAAAAACAGTTAGTCACTTGGTGATGACACGACCAGTGGTCACTTGGTGACAACTCAATGAGTTAGTTACTTTGGTGACAACTCAGGGAGAACAAAGTCTGGCTGACAGGCTAGAACAACTATGGTATCTCTCCAACGAAGCAGTTGTTTCGTCCCACATTCTCTCACTCTCACTAGCTCTAATTCTATTCTCTTACATTTATTCTGTTCCACTTTAACACTTGCACCGATCTTCCAAGTGCGCCAATTACTATTGGTATCACGTCTACTCTCTTCATTGACCACAACCTTCGTATTTCCCGCTTTAAATCGTGATAGTTGTTTATTTTTTATTCTTTCACATTGATCCTGTTGTCACCGGGGCATGCAATGTCAATAATCATACATGTCCTTTCTTTTTTATTCCCCACAACAAAGTGCGGTTTCCTACGTCTGGTCAGGTGATCGCACCGGATCATTACATCCCACAGGATTTTGCAGTTCTCATTTTCGGTGACTTCTTCTGGAGTTTGATCATACCACGTCTTTGCTCTTTGTAGGACGTGAATTCCACAGAACTCCCAATGGATATTTCTTGCCACATTGTCATGGCGTTGTTTGTATTCGCATTGTGCCAATTTCAGGCATTCGTTAACGATGTGCTATACCGTTTCACCCCTCTCACCACACATTCTACATTTGTCGCTATCGGTAGTGTTGTCAATTCTGCATTTCATATAATTGGTCCTTAACGCTTGTTCCTGAGCTGCGCATATGAGTGCTTCTGTCTCTATCTTCAGGTCACTCCTCCTCATCCATAGCCACCGAACCTTTGTATCTGTCTTGGCGTTCACATCTCTTGCAAACTGACCGTACATTTTTCCTTTCCATGTTTTTTCTTTCTCTTTTTTTTTTTTTGTTCATTTCTTGTTTAAATTTTTCTTTAGTTACGCAATTTTCAGTTTTGATGACGCCGGCTTTCTTCGTGTATTTCAACAGTGGCTCCACGGCATTTTTCATATACGACTCTTGGTTGTTTTCCTTTGCTTCGATACAGTCCTGGCAACTGATCAAACCTCTCCCACCCTTTCTTCTGGACAAGTACAACCTATTGGTGTCCGTCTTAGGGTAGAAGACTCCATGTACTGTCAACATGTTTCTTCATTTCTCTCTTTTACCATTTTATAAGTTTCACTCCATACCGAAGTGATGCTATCGCTCACGTATTAACTGCTTGGATTTTATTCCATCCAGTCAATTTTGAGCGCAGCACCAACCTTAGTCTTCGGAAATACTCCATCCACAGTTGCTCTTTCATTTCTTTTCCCATTATCTCGTTGCACTCTAGTACACCAAGGTATTAGTTATCCTTCCGTTTCAATTTGCTTAATCAAGTCTCTATTCGGTAATTCTATCCCTGCTAGGGACTGTGTCTTGTTTATTTTAGGTAGATTACTCCGCACTTCTTGAGTCCATCATCATCATCATCATTTATTGTCCTTGCACGGCTTCTAATGCTGGAGATGTTCTACGAAGCCAGCTGTTCACTGCCAGTGAACTAAGGTAACACCCCTTATTTTTCGAGCACCATCCGGCTCCAAGCAGTGCTGTTTTCTGCAAGTGCTCCACCCTTATTGCAGTCCCTATTTGTTCCATGTACTTTTCTAGATTTTTACTCATTGTTCCATTATTATTGTTGTTGTTGTCGTCATCGTCGTCGTCGCGGCGGCGGCGGTGGTGGTGGTGGTGGTCGTCGTCGTCGTAGTCGTCGTCGTGGTCGTCGTCGTCATCATTATCATCATCGTCATCGACAACAACAACAACACCAGCTTCTGCATAGTTTACGTCTGCTATACAAACTGGCATAGTTTTGACGAGTTGCCACGGTTGGAGTCAGTGCATATTCGGAGATAATACTCAGCTCGGTCAAGGATGCATACACACTATATACACCCACACCACCAGCCACACTGATCGAATCTAACAGACAACAGTATATCCACAACAGAAGATGATACCAATAGAATAAGTATAAGGCGTACAAAGACTAAGTCTTGTGGTCGATTTGTTCGACTAAAGGCGGTGCTCCAGCATGGCTGCAGTCAAATGACTGAAACAAATAGAATTAATAAAGAATATGTAAATAGGCGCAGGAGTGGCTGTGTGGTAAATAGCTCGCTTACTATAGCTTCGGGCCGACCAAAGCCTTGTGAGTGGATTTGGTAGACGGAAACTGAAAGAAGCCCGTCGTATATATGTATGTATATACATATATATGTGTGTGTGTGTGTGTGTGTGTGTGTGTGTGTGCGTGCGTGTGTGTGTGTGCGTGTGTGTTGTCCCCCAACATCA
>NC_068981.1:173096839-173102236 GCF_001194135.2 Octopus bimaculoides | reverse complement strand
ATATGAATATATGTATACTTTTCTTAATATTTAGTAGAAGTAACATCGTGACTCAAGGTCCGAGAATTTCATGCGTTTGTACAAAACTCTCGCAACTTGAGTCACGAAGTTAAATTGATTTATGTATGTTTGTATGTATGTATGTATGTATGTATGTATGTAGGTAGGTAGGTAGGTAGGTAGGTAGGCATGCGTGTATGTACATGAATGCATTTATACATATACATATATATATGGTGGCTGTCTACTCCTTAAACAGAGTTTGACCACCTCCTGTACCTATACCTTAGCCCTTTCATGGCGTCTGATGTGGCTTTTTAAACCAGACAGTGTTTTGAAGAAACACCCACACAGATTGCACCTCTGATTTGCACTACCAATATTTGTATATATATATATATTAAGCATATAATAAATGTGTGTGAGTGTGGGCGCGGGCGCGCGCAACGATGACGCTGTTTATTATATGAACTGATAAGGTTATCAAATGCTAAATCGTTATTGATGAAATTCGTGGGTACCGAACACTTTATCAATTAGAAGTTATCACCTAAATATAATCATAAGTCCGGATATTGTTACAATGTCTTGTTAATGTTTATTGCTATAAACATTTCGTTATCGATTTGGCAAAGTGACTACATTAAACGCTCAATACAATGTAACGTAAAATAAAGATGTATGTATGTATGTATGTATGTATGTATGCATATGTGTGTGTGCATATGTGTGTGCGTGCATGAGTGCTAGTGTGTGTAGTGGGGCGAAGGCGCGTGGCCTTGTAGTCAGGGTATTGCACACACGATCACTAGATCGTGGGTTCGATTCATGCACTGGGTGGCGCGTTTTTGTTCTTGAGCAAAACTCTTTGTTTCACGTTGTCCCAATCGTAACCCTGTGACGGATAACCTTCTGATCAGAAGAATGTTGACTTGCTCACCCAGCCAGCGAAATAGTATAATTCGAAAGCTAAAACAATGCAAAGCGCATCGTGACCAGCGATGTATAACAAAATCTGATAGTCTGGTCGATAATGTGATATATATATATTGTGATATATATATATATATATATATATATATATATATATATATATATATATATATATATATATATATATATATATATATATATATATATATACACACACACACACACACACACACACAAATACTTATTACGCGCGCGCGCAATCACACACATATCGTAAGCGGTATACATGGCTGTGTGGCTAAGAAGTTTGCTTCATAGCCACATGGTTAAAAGTTCGGTTTCAGTAAGCTGCACATTGGGCAAGTGTTTTTGATATCGCATTGGGTCGACTTAATTAGTGGAAATAGGTCGGTGGAAAATATGTTGAAACCGAGCGTTGTCATACTCTGTCACGCTGATTCTAACAGAATTACGTTGAGCGTAAACGTGCCTGTGAAATTACTCAGCCATATGTAAAGAGTTGACGGAAACCGTTTTCCTTCACTCTTTTTGCAACTCTCCACTTCTGTGAATTATATATATATTATATTATGTATGTGTACGAGTGAGTGTGACTGCATTTATATGTATGTGTATGTTTATAATATAAACAGATGCGTATGTGTGTGTGTGTGTGTGTGTTATATTTGATATATTTACACACACACACATACACATATGTATTCGTAAGCGTACAGATATTTATGTACATCTCCATTATGTGTATGTGCTTATCTATCTATCTATCTATCTATCTATCTTCATATGTGTGTGTATGCGTATGTATGTGTGCGAATGTGAGTATGCATGCTATACATGCATTCATATATACATGGTATATAAGTATGGTGTGTTTGTGTGTGGTGTGTGTGTATACACACACATACACACAAGCGCACGCACGGACGCACACACACATACTTATTGTCATGAATGTACGAAGAATATTACACTTTGCTACGGATCTATATTACATTATTACATTATTATATACGGATCTGTATATATAACGTTTCAAACAAACCCCATCTTAAATATGGAACGAAATAGACGACATAGTTTATAATATTCTTCTTTGCCAGTGTTTGTTTTAGGAGGAAGGGCATCCCTGTCTTCATGGGAAAGCATTGAAGATTGATAACGGGACGGACATTTGTCACGGTTAATAATTTTGTATGGTATTCGCATATTTTCACCAGTTTTGCTGATCAGAGTGTTGTAGCATTTGTCATTTGATAATACGACTGCTACAGAAATGAACTTATAGTTAGACTTGAACCTGCAGTTCCAGTGAAAGAAGTATAGTTCTCATCTACTGAGCTTTGGATTCTAAAAACACCCCCAACAATTGCTATGGTTTTGGTTATTATGAATATTCTGATAGCTACAATATATATGTGTATATGTATATAATATTTATATATTTGTACCTGTTAATCACATTTATCCAATGCTAGTAAACACACACACACACACACACACACGCACGCACGCGCACACTCAATCACTTACTCTCTCACTCACTCACTGGTAGGCAAACAAATAAAAGTAGCACTCAAGACACGTAGTGTTATACATGTTTGTGCAAATCGGCTAACAAAATAGAGAAAAGGGACAAAAAAAATACAGATGAGCTGATTGAAAAATAAGTATAGGTTGCTAATTATAATTAATTGTTTACTTTAATTAATAACCACTTCAGGTGAAAAATAAGTTGTTGAAGGAATTTGGATAATAAAAGAATAATACCATGTAAATAGAATCTTGCACTTTCTAATTATTTCAATTCTGATTGGTTGATATTTTTAACATTGTTACTAACCGGAAATGATTTTGCGAAAAATGATTTTTTACTATGATCAGAGGTGTAAATAGAAATTATCAAATTAAAAATAATATACTTATAATTAGAAATAATACTAATGTATATTTACCGTCGTAAACGACAGTTGTTTTTTAATCGTAGATTCTTTGAATAGTTATAAAAATCTTGACATAACCTGATTTTCATTTCAGTTTTAACTATTTGACCTGCACTTTATCGAAACAGAACGACGCAGAAAAAAAAATGGCCTGCGTTAGTTTGAACATAATTTCTTAAAAAAAAAACGAAAAAAAACCCGAATAGTTTAAAAATAGTTTTATCTGAAAAGCGAAATAATTGTCTCCCTTTTATTTATATTTTTACACGCACAGAAACAGATATATAATATCATTCATACATTTTCTGCTAAAATTGATTAAAAAGAAAAAAAAACTATATTGGTATATAGCCATTTTATTTGAAGGCACATAATTAGTTATCTGCAACTATGTTTCTCATAATCTACTTAGTACACACACACACGCACACAGGTATATGTATACATATACACACACACGCATACACACACACACACACACACATATACATAATGTGTGTGTGTATGTATATGCATATATAGGCGTGTGTGTATGCACCTTCATAATCAAAAGAAAATTTCCTCAGTAAAAAACGTATTGTATATATTTCTTTTTAAGCTGGAGCTTCCTGAATCGTCGCTCTTGAGTTTCACGTTGCCGATTATTCATACGTTAGAATAATTGGCAACATGTAACTCAGCTACTATTTGGGAAGCATTAAGTTATTGTATACTCTCTGCTTTTTGCCCATGTGTGTATATTGACATACGCGCGCACGCGCACAAATCAATCTAGTGTACAAATCACACACACACACACACACACACACACACATATATATATGCTTGTATGTACAAACACACACACATGTATATGTATCTGTGTAGGTGTGTGTGCGCGTGTGCGTGAACATATGCATGGTATGACGGTATGGATGCATGTATATATTTGTGTATGTGTGTACGCGCATGCATGTTGTGTGTGTGAGCGAGCGCATATACCTACTGTGCTTGCATTAAATATGTGACCTTTACATAAATTATTGCAATTATCTCCCCTGTCCTTTGTAAATTATTTAATTCACAGATATTAATTTTCTATTTCCAACTCAAACGAAAATTTCAATTTTGTGTATACCAGTACAGTTCATCCACACGTATTTGATTTTATACATATATGCATGCATACATAATACATACATACGTAAATGGACACGCACACACACACACACATACACAAACATACAAAAACGTCAATGTATATGTACATGCACATAAGAGTGTGAACGTATGCGTTTGCATATATATATATATTCGTATGTTTGTGAGTACGTGTGTTTGTGTGTGTGTATGTGTGATTGTGTGTGTTCGTCTATTTGTAATTCGTAATAATGCTTTCCTTCAACCAATATAGTTGATTACACGACAGTATATTACATTTACATAGTAGCCTTATTTCTCTGTTATCCCCACATACACACATATTTCACGTCTTCTTATGCCTACATTAATACTCGTATCTTTTTCCATATAAGAAATATCGACTAAATTGTTTTGCCTAACCATAAACAACTCAATTAACGTTTATAAAAAGAAAGAAAGAAAGAAACTTTAAGGCGTTGCTGCATTGTATATTCGGATTCATTACACTCGTATAATTATTGAAGCATTACATGGTTCGTCGGAAAATCTTTCAAGACCGATGCCTTAAAATATTGAATTACTGAGGTTGTGAGCCTAGATTTGTTGTTTTATTAACCGGATGAATATAAAGCTGTTAAAAACAAAGGCGTTTGTAAAATGAAATTACAGAAAGACTACATTTCATTTAATGATAGTTAACAAATTGAAAAATGTGTTTAAAGTCACTTATTAACTTATAGTAAATGACTTGTGCGCTAAAAAATCTCAGAATAGTACTTTAAATAACAATAATATAAGACAACCTCACCAAATCACTAATTTCTTTGATTAGGTTGAGCTTACGACTTTGTGTGTGTGTGTGTGTGTTTTGAGAATTCCACGCACTGAGACTCAGTTTAACAGTTCTAATCATCGGACAGTAGTGAAGGTTAGATGATGGTTCGTGAAGTTTTTACCTTCCGATACATTTTAATAAAAATCAACATCTCTGTTTAGTACTCACCTATGATGAAAAGAATAATAGAAATCCTTTCTACTTTAAGGTGGCGAGTTGGCAGAAACGTTAGCACGCCGGGCGAAATGCTTAGCGGTATTTCATTTGCCGCTACGTTCTGAGTTCAAATTCCGCCGAGGTCGACTTTGCCTTTCATCCTTTTGGGGTCGATTAAATAAGTACCAGTTACGCACTGGGTCGATATAATCGACTTAATCCCTTTGTTTGTCCCCTCTATGTTTAGCCCCTTGTGGGTAATAAAGAAATCTTTTCTACTCTAGGCTCAAGTCTAAAATTTTGCGGGTAGGGTCTTAGTTTACTTCATTAACCCAAGTGCTCAACTGAACTTATTTTATCGACCCGAAAAGGATGAAAGGCAAATTCCAC
>NC_068981.1:173075683-173096758 GCF_001194135.2 Octopus bimaculoides | reverse complement strand
GCACAAGACCAGCAAGTTTTAGGGAGGGGGTCAGACGATTACACCAACTCTACCCCGAAACGATGAAATGAAAAATTGACCTCAGTTGAATTTGAACTCAGAAAATAAAAACGCACGAAATGCCGCTCAGCATTTCGCCTGGTGTGCTAACGATTCTGCAAGCGCACTGCCTTACTATTATTGCTGCTGCTGCTGCTGTTGTTGCTGCTGCTGCTGCTACTACAACTACTACTACTTCTACTACTACTACTACTACTACTACTACTACTACTACTACTACTACTGCTGCTGCTGCTGCTACTAACACTGCTGATGGTGATGATCATAATGATGAGGAGGAGGACGACGACGACGAAGAGGAGGAAGAAGAAAGGGAAGGAGATTATTTCTTTTATTAGCCAGCCGGGCAAACGGGCGAGGAGGGACAATCGTCAAAATCTGAAGCGTAGGATTTCCATATAAAAATCGAATAATGTAAAAATAAACATAAGTGCATGTATACATGGTATACAGATAATTAAAGATAATGATACAGTCTTCTTGATACTGGGGGACCTCTATCTTGGGCCAACCTACATCGTAGAGCTTACTCCAAATATCGTGATCCGACGTACAACTTATACTTAGCGCAATTCTTACCATTCTTGCCATTCTCACACATATTTCAATAAATTCGTTTGTAGTCAGTATCTTCTTCCCGTTCGCGTTTTCTTTTTCAAGTGAAACTTGAAAAATCGATGAGGGCTCTACAAAAGCTAACAGTCTCTATTCTTAGACGTTTCAGTCTTGTCCACTGCGCAACTTTTTTCGCTATATCCCCTATACAGAGAAAAATGCGAGAAAGGCACGCAACAGAACTTATCTGTCTCTATCGAAGAACCTTCTCCGAAAGGTGTGAACAAACAGAAAAACATATCAGTGCCACTAGTGGAACTCTCAAAACACAGGCGCGCACACACAGGTACACACGCACAGGTACGCGCGCGCACACACGCACACCAGATATCACACACAACACCATACATACCATACACACAGACGTTCTGGAGCTTTTCCAAAAGAAAGACTACATCTCTATCTAAACACATCTGGGAGTTAGAAGAAAATAACATAGTCGCAAGTAGAAAATAGAAAATAATTGAGTTCACAACGCTCTACATAGATATTTCTGGAATCTATCCTCAATGCGTCATACCACATAATCACGTGAAACATACGTAATTTAAATTAGTGAAGTGAAATTAAAGAAATTATATATATATGTGTGTTTTATTATACTCTTATTAAAGCTGTGGTATTTCGTTCAGGGAAAATCCTTTTAAGTGAAGTGTTAGAAATCCCAAATACCTGTTCTTAGACAAAACCAGACGAAACGAATCGCCCCGTAGGTGAAACAGATTGGTGGATATCAATATTTCGTTGTTAATTCAGCACCTCAGCACCGTATACTCGAGTTACCTTGACGTCTTGATTCCCCGAATAAAATTCCGTAGCTATTAAACGTATAAAGAAAATATCTATTAATAATATTTACATGATTACAGCTACTTCTAATTCAAATTTTAATTTTGTTTTACTTATGCCAGGGGTTTTCAAACTTTTATATTTCAAACTTTTATATTTCAGGCTTTACCTTAGGGACCCCCTTATAAACGCTTATGAAATTTATACATAAATATTTGCTTAAAATAACATATTTTGCATTTATTTATTTAACAGTATTTAACAAAATAGGTTTATTGTCAATTAAAAGATTTCGATTAAAAAACATTAAAATCAAATTGCCCATAAAAAGTATTTGCTGTCCACGGACCCCCTGTCTTGTCCTTGCGGACCCCCTGTAGTCCGCGGACCACAGTTTGAAAACCCCTGACTTATGCGATGCTGTTGCATGTATACTTCACTACCAGCATATATACTTCAGACCAGCTATTCGAATTCGTTTCGTGGTGATTCGAATATACTGCGCCGAGCGAAATATCGATATGCACTGTTCCCGTAAACCGATGGGGTAATTCGTTTCGTCTGATTTTGAGATATTCAGTGTTTTTTTTAAAAATTTGACGTCTTAGAGGAATTTTCCTGGACGAAATCGCGCAGTTAATAACCGTATAAACAAAACACATACATTAAGTATGTGACATCGGTAATGTTTACGTGCATGCTCGCACATTGACACACACACACACACACACACACACACACACACACACACACAGAGTTTATTAATTCCAAAGTATATCATTACAGTCAATTCTTTGAGAAATATGTATTGTCAAACAGCTTACCACATTCATTAAAGGAAATTTAATGAGTGACCAATTACCCAATATTATATATAACATACGACGTTTAAATAATACGGAACATCGAATTGTGGAATTTCGGTTAATATAATCAAAGGCCTCAAGTTCCACTTACAAAATTGGACGAATTTTTAGAATAAAAGACAACTTTTAGAAAACTTAATTCATATCATAACATGCTCTTGGTCTGGGGAAAATTATATTGGCCAAACCTTTGTCACTTAGAAAATGCATGGCAGTTCATTGACAGAAACTACATGATCCGAACACAAGAAAATTCGACCCATTGAGCATTTAGATAGAAGTGAAAGAACTCGGCACCCAAATTTTAAACAATTCTCATTACATCAATGTGCCGAAATATGACAGAACAAAAAAACCAACACAGAAACATTTTATACTGTATAATATAACCCAGGTTTAAATTATTAATCAATTGCTCACACCTATTTTAATTCATTTATTAATATTTATAAAATATATTTCCCACATGTTTTTGAATAGTTAACAAAAATTAACATCTCTACTTAATTTGAGTGCACAAACATATATTACCTCCTTTGTTTCGTTATGCGTCTATAATGCGCCTACTTCCGGTATGCACTATATTAAATGAAGGTTAGTAGCAAGCAATTACATACATACATTGCAATGATTAACTTCTGTAGGAAGGGAAATCGGTTTGTAATTATGCACGTTGAAATATTTAATTATGCATTTTGCAATTATATTCTTTTGGGTGATTAATAATGTATTTTGAAATTATTTGAATGCAAAAATATACTTTTGAAATATGTAATCGTAAACTGATTTGTAAATGTCTCTGTGTGTGTTTCGTTAATCTATCACGAGAAATTTTATTTCTATATATGGCTTGATTTTGTTTTCAAAGGTTTCTTCCTAGTAGATGAACTCAGATATCATTATCGCTTCAAAGATTATTTATACTTCTATTGAGTTTTCTCGATAACTGCTTTGCAAATAAAAAACACTTTCGCTATTACTAGTCATACATACATACAAATGTATATATGTACATGTAATGTGTGTGTGTGGGGGGGGGGACGTGTGTGTGTACCTTTATATAATGCTTCTAATAAGCACTTTACTAAAATAAGTTTACTGATATTTGCATATATTTTTCTCTGGATTTCATTATTGGATTACAGCCATACAAGGCCATCACCTTCAAGAGTTTTTAGTGGATTATATCGACGTTTGTACTAATTTCAGTCTATTACACATTTCATTGTTATTTATCATCATATGGCTAAGTTACTATTTGCATAAAGAGGAGGAACACAACACATCAGTCCACACCAACGTACACAAACACGTGCGCACGTACATACACATACATACATTACACACATGCACACAGATACCTTACATGCACACACATACGCACACAGGAATATGTATAGGGAGAGATTGAAAGTGAGAGACAGATTCATAATCAACGATGAGTATGACAACGAGGAAGACAAAGTAAAAACAAAGTCTGACACTCAGTTAAATTATTAAGAAAGTAGGAATGTTTATGACATTTCGAGCATATGCTCTTCTTTAGAAAGTTAGATAGTTGGAAAAATGAGCAAGTGTAGAGGAAGGTAAGAAAAGTGGAAGTGACGTTTAAATATTTGAGAAGTCATGTTGATAGCGATCAACTAGGAGTGACACAAAAGGAGGGCGGTTTCTTACGTACAAAGGCAACAGATACGATAACTGTAAATGTTTATGTATGTATATGTGCACATGTATATATCGTTGTAGTGTAAGTCATGAAATATATGTGTGGGTTTCTTCATTGTTATTATTGATAACATTTGTAGTTATGCGTTTGTTTGTTTGTGTATGTGTGTATATGCGTGTGTATGTCTGTGTTTCTGTGAGTGTGTGTACTTCTATATTTTGTTGCTTTTTTGTGACGGTTGTTGCACTTTTGGGTGTGTGGGCCGAGCCTCGCATGTGAGAATGCGCTGCATGTATCTATGTACCTAATATGTGCCAGTTAAGCGTGTGTACTTGGCTTAAGATCATGGGTTTGTCTTGTGACTGGTGTGTTTATGGAGGTGTCGTGATGTGGAACGAATGTGTAAGTGTCACTGTGTGTTTCGTGCTTATGCTGTGAGTTTGAGTATAGGCAGAAAGAATGGTGCTTTTTTGTCATGATTGTGTGAAGTGCTGATGTGCATATAGAAATTTAAAGGCTTAATGAAGAGTTAATGAAGAGTAAAAGTGAGTTCTCTGTGTAAAGCTATACTGAGTACAGAGAATTCTCGAGTGGTGTAGCCCTCCTAGCAGAGATGGTATGTCACGGGAAAATAATTATCAAACGAATGATTTCGTCGCTGAAGTAGTAAGACAAGCATCACAAGATCTCTTCGATGTGTCTCAGTGCATATGTATGTATGTATGCATATACACATATATGCATAGACTTACATACATGTATGTGTATGCATGTATGCATAAATACATGCAGACACATGCATAGATTTACATACATGTGTGTGCGTACCTGTGAGGATGCCTTGTTTTCTTCAATATCTGTGGAGATTTATACTATTTTACATCCGTAAAAGAGGACCAACCACGGAATTTTAGAAGAACTTCACGTAGAAGCAGCGCTGGATTAACAATTAAGCAAAATAAGCACGTGCTTAGGGCATCAAGGGACTAGGGCACCACAGAAATTAAAATGGTTTACGGCATGAAAGAAATCACTTTAAACTTGCTAAAATAATATTCTTAATGCCTTATCTCTAATAAGTATAGAAGCGGACGTTTTACCTAAAATTAATTTTAACAATATCATCGAAGACATCGCAATTAAATTTTTTAAAAACGAAGGAGAAAACTTTTAAATATAAATAAAGTGGAAGTATACAAAAATAAACATTATTTTCCATCTTACTGTTAGTTTTGTTTCATTTTGAAAAATAAAAATTTATTTTATAGTTTATTATTGTTTATATTTTAAATTATTTTAGTTTACATTTTGAATCATTTACATATATTGAGGGCACCAAAACCTTTTTATTGGCGATGTACGCGCCAAGGATGCATGGAGTATGTGTCAGTGACGAAAGACACATGGTTTGAAGGTGGCACCCTTCTTCTTAGGGCTGTAGTACTCACGAGTTAAGGAATTGACTTCAGTCCGGTTTTATGTTGAAGAACTGGGGATGAACCATTATACAGCTGTTGATTTGTTTACGGTTTCATATAAAAACATAAGTGCTATTTTCCCGATCTTGACAAAATGTGCAGTCACGCACAAAATGGCAGCTTCCAAATCCCGTTTCCTGACTGGGTGAAAATAATCAAACTTTAAACTTCTCTAACTTTAAAAAAAAAATTTTCTGGAAAAATGAAATAATTCCAATAATTCAGTTTGGAAAACTATATTAATGTACCCAATTTTTTTAATTTTGAATAAACTTAAATTTTTGAAATCTTGGCAGCCAAACAGATAAGATCCTCGAACTATATAGGTTATTGAAGTTTGCTGTTTCATCGTCAAAATTTGTATTCTGTTTTAAACAACAACAAACTGTAACAGATGGGAAAAGAAATTAACGAAAAAATATATATCGAGAACAAATAAACAAGGGGAACAATAATGAATGTAACGCAAAAATGAAGAAAAATTAATATCGAGTACATTATTTCACTTAATGACGGGGAGGAGGCTTATAAAGCAGAAGACTAGTTTCATTCTTTCAGAGAAAACAAAAAACGATTGAATTAGCGCCTTATCGCTCGAGAACAGTAATTGCAGGCAGGCAACAAAAATACAACTGCTATGTGACAAAAGTGAAAGTAAAAGAACAGGTCGCATGAAAAAAGTAGAACAAAAAACTGTATTTTAGCCTTGACAGAAGATATATTCAATAAAATCATATCTTGAAAGTGTAACTTACCTGAAAGTGTAACTCAATGTTATAAATTGAAAGTTCGCCAAATATGGTTGCGTTTTCAAGTAGGTCAAATGACAGTACAAACATGCTCTTGGCTCAAACTGGAGGTATTTACAGAAATGACGGCAATAAAAATAATGGCGAGTTGTACTAATAAAACGAGGAAAATTACGTAGCACACCGTTGAGTAAATGAGATAAATTATTCGATGTGCCTTGTGTTATTGTTTTGGTTGGATTATTTTGTTTCTCGTGGGTGAACAAAAAAATTTTTTAAATAAGGAAAATTATGGTGGTAATGATGGTAATGGGAGGTATTTAATATAGTGGTTGTAGTAGGTGGTGTGGAGACGCAATGGCCCAGTGGTTAGGGCAGCGGACTCGCGGTCATAGGATCACGGTTTCGATTCCCAGACCGGGCGTTGTGAGTGTTTATTGAGCGAAAACACCTAAAAGCTCCACGAAGCTCCGGCAGGGGATGATGGTGAACCCTGCTGTACTCTTTAACCACAACTTTCTCTCACTCTTACTTCCTGTTTCTGTTGCGCCTGTAATTCAAAGGGTCAGCCTTGTCACGCTGAATATCCGAGAACTACGTTAAGGGTACACGTGTCTGTGGAATGCTCAGCCACTTGCACGTTAATTTCACGAGCAGGCTGTTCCGTTGATCGGATCAACTGGAACCCTCGACGTCGTAAGCGACGAAGTGCCAACAACAACGTAGTAGGTGGTGATGGTGAATGAAATGTTGATGCCAAGCCCCGGTCACCATGGATCGAACACACCTTTGAACAAAAGCGTTCTGGCCGTAACTTTTTTCATATTATGGAATGTAAATCGTTCAATATATCAGTATTTAGTCTGCCTGGCCAAATATATGATTAAAGGTATTCCGGCCATGTCTATCATATCATCCCAAGCAAGAGATGCGCATCATATTACCACAAGAAAAAGCAAGAGACCTGTGTCGTGTTACATGTGTTTTTCATAGCTCTGACCAGTGGCTAGATGTGTTTTTCATAGCTCTGACCAGTCAGTAGCTGAAGAAATAAAATTCAACTCAACCCAGCTATTCAACCGAAAATTCTTCGAAATCCACGATTTTGTATACCGTGTGAAGAAGCAAATATAAATTAGTAGTGGCTGCAAAAACTTCATGATTAGTTTTAAAACTCAACGAAAGGTGCAATTTTATTGAAAAACCTAATGTTACTATAGTCACAGACTCGCGAGTATACTAAATTTTTCCAGCATTTAATGAATAGATAGATCTCACATATTATACGTTTGAACACATTTACCCAAATACATTTATGCATTTCTGCATCCACATCCATATATCAACGTTACACGGACTCATGGCTACACCACACGTCTACAATAAACAAACGTGGTCTGAGAATGAAACCAACGTTCTTATAAATGCATAGTTTTGACTTTCCCAAACCGTAAACATAGACGCTTTTATGTCAGAATTATATTACCAACACTCTAACTGCTCAATAACCGATCGGAGAAACAAATACAAAATAAGGTCAAACATATTCACATCTCGTTTAAACTAGCTCACAGGCATTTTGAGAAACTTCTTAGGCGTAGGAGTGGCTGTGTGGCAAGTAGCTTGCTTACAAACCACATGGTTCCGAGTTCAGTCCCACTGCGTGGCACCTTGGGCAAGTGTTTTCTACTATAGCCTCGGGCCGACCAAAGCCTTGTGAGTGGATTTGGTAGACGGAAACTGAAAGAACCCCGTCGTATATATGTATATGTGTGTGTGTGTGTATGTTTGTGTGTCTGTGTTTTCCCCCAACATCGCTTGACAACCGATGCTGGTGTGTTTACGTACCCGTAACTTAGTGGTTCGGCAAAAGAGACCGATAGAATAAGTACTAGGCTAACAAAGAATAAGTCCTGGGGCCGATTTGCTCGACTAAATGCGGTGCTCCAGCATGGCCGCAGTCAAATGACTGAAACACGTTTAAAGTATATATTTTCTACATGTACTTTCTACAACAACAACAACAACAGCAGCAGCAGCAGCAGAAGCAGCAGCAGCCATGGCTATTCCTCAATACTAGCACAATTGATGACTTATTAAACTCCACAATCAACAGCCCTTTCACAGTCTAGCTATCCACGTTCTTATTTCCTCTGAATACCACAACTGACAACCATCATCATTGTCATAATGTTCTACTGCTACCACCTTTACCACAACTAAACAAGATCAGTATCCACAGTCATTCCTCAAGACTATCACAATTGACGACTAACAACACAGTCCCCAGCTCTTCTCTACAGTCAGGTCACTCAAATTCCCCACTTTCTCAGAATAACACAAGATATTCATCGTCGTCATTATCATACTATTCTCCTGCGACTTATCACTGCTACTACTCCAATTAGTGAAGAATCACTCCTTTTTCTCCCACCCTGTCCCCCTAAATCTGAATGTATACCTCACAACTCCATGATAAATCTGCCATTTGTAAATAAAACAAAATTTATGAACACACGAAATCCAAAGATGTGCCATTATTCTCAACGCGAGAGATTATGCATATGCAGTGTCTGCAACTTTTCCCATTTACCTGGGACAAGACGCAAAATTCGTACAAGTAATACCAGCCAACGCCAAAGCACACACCTTACACCACCACCACCACCACCCACTAAATACTAAATCACACTTAATAGCTTCTACACGTGTAACCCCGAACCCTAAAGTCTGTCGCTTTTTCCAACGCAAAAGATTATATCTGAAGTGTGACTGTCCCTTCATTCATCTTCCAGGGACTCGACGCACTATTAAAAGCGGGAGTCAAAGCTATCACGAAATCCACAGTAGAAACATCCCTTACATTGGCAGTGTCGGTCCAGACTTTCATCGAAACCCAGAAGTCACCCAGATATCTACCGGGTACAATAGTAAAATCAACAGCTGCAAACCATATAACTATAACAATATTCAACAGTACAACCATAGCAACTCCAAACAACAACCCCTCCCAAAACATGAAAATTATTTTTTTAGTCATGATGTATCTGGCAAAAGAAATAAAAAGAAACCTTTTATTTCTCACAGAACACCAATAACAGCTATTACTCTAGTGCACAACATCATTGTCATTAACTCACAAAGTCAACTGTATAATAATACTGAATGTACAATGTCTCACACTTAGCAAATCGAACAAAAGTATTATATCTTAGAGATGTTGCATACTGAGAAAAGACAATATGTGTAGCGCTTAGTGAAGCGCACCCGACCCCAGACATATTGGATGCGCATATTACGTATGTCATATTATGCACTACACAGAACTGACCGCAGAATACGGAAAGACGGAGTAGCGCTCTTCAACCGTGAAAATCTGGCAAAAAATATCCGCCTCTCCCACTCCAACACAGTGTGCAATACACTAATAATACATGTGACCGACCTTAATTTGATCATAGGCAACACCTACTGTCCTCTTGACGCAGCAAACCAGAGATCACTTCAGAGATGCTTTGTCGCTCATAAATCAAACCCTAAGTGAGGCCAATAACAGGTGACTTTAATTTTCTTAGTCTGAGCTGTCCTGAAGGCTATATCCAACCCAGAACTATAAAACTGAACTGGATGGATATGAACGCTCTTCTCGATACCACTAAATACTTTCTCACGCAGCAAATCATTACCCGACCAACTAGGGAAAATAACATATTCGACATAGTCTTTACTACCAATACAGACTTCATTCATAATGTTCAAGTTATTCCAACGGCTATTTCTGACCACAAGATTATACAATTATCTGTATATGGTTCAAAGAAGGTAACACACACAAATAGCATCAAACATGACTCACTCCTCATGAATTTGAATTTCAAGAAGGCCAAGTGGAAGGGAATCGAAACTGAAATCCTCAAAATAAACTGATCTCAGGATATTGGCAACCTTAATGTTAACGAGGGATTGAAGTTTCTGTATGAAGAGTTAATCAGGGTCTGTCGAAAGCATGCCCCACATAAACTCGCTTCTTCCCGCAAGAACCTTATTCCACAAGATAGCCGGATATTAATATGTAACAGAACCAAACTAACAAAACAACTAAAAACAACCAACTCTCTCAATAGATGAGATTATATATATATAAAAATAATAATAATAATAATAATAATAATAATAATAATAATAATAAAGAACATCGAAATGGACTTAAAACTATGTTATGAAAAAGAAATTTCGCTAAGGGAACACCGAGCAGTGGACAATATAAATCTAATTCTAAGTTCTTTTTCCACTTTGCTAAACAAAAACTCGCTATACATAACTAGATTAGCCCTCTGGTGGACCAAAATGGATCAGATACTAACGATTCATCACGAATATACGCACTCTTGAGTCAACAGTATAACGGTGCATTTTCTCGACCTATAGTTAACAAAATAGTACAGAAGCCTTGATAATGCTTTTAGTTCTTCTGATATTGTTGCATCTACCACTACAGTTGCTATTGCTGTTGAAATTGATGTAGTCGTGGTGTTGACGGCAAGAGTTTTTTTTACCCCACAAGTCTGAGGACAGCTAGCTCTCCTACTTTCTATCACAACTCTTATTGGATCTCTTCTCTCCATGCAAATGAGGTTGTATATTTTCTGCACGTTTTCAGGAGTGAGCAGCGACTCTACTTCCATTATGAATTTAGATCAGTTCTTGAAATGGATTGACCTCAAGGTGGTTATCTCTCCATGTCCCGCCAAAGTGATGATGGTATACTTTATATATTTAGGCATAGAGTAGATTAATTTTTCATTTAGGCATAGAGTAGATTCGAACCTGAATCTGCCAATTTCCTTTAACATTTCAACAGCTCTTTTCTCACGGAGAAAACAATAATGACAGTTACATTTACCGATGGTTTCGCTAAGTCGATTTATGTCTTTGCCACTTGACCCTTCTAACCTCGTCTGCGGCAGAGAAGTGAATTGAGATAACAATGAATCCCACAAAATATCCATTGTTTTGGTTGCTTCTTGCATTCTTATAAATTCTAGCAGCCTTCAAGGAAAAGTTAGGGAGAGCAACTGATAGAGGGGAGGCTGACCGGCTCAAACGAAATGCTGTCTCGACTGAAGTAACATCAGAGTTGTCTCGTCCCACGCTTTCATTAGCTCAATTTCTTTCCTCTGCAGCATTACCACCTCTATATATATATATATACTACTATGAGATCGTGTACACACACATACAGGCCGAAATTAACTTTTTTTTTTACCCCGCATACTTTTCCACTTATATTATTACACACACACCCGCCCGTTGAGGCATGGCATTGTATTAAGTAACGGTAAATAAAAAATTGGAGTCAACAGCAACTTTGATCACTGTTCTTCTTTTCTTTCATCTTGCACATCAGCAACATCAACATCCGTTACAATTAGTAACTGCCGACTCCAACACATATCCTAAAATATATCGTTACAAATGGTGACCACTCACTCCACCTAAAATATCGTTACATATATATTCCAGATGGCCCATTGCTGAACGTCACCTCGATTTCTCGCCGCTTTAGGACGGCAGCAATTAAATACTCATCAGAAGAACAAGTATTTGTAGCTATTTCTCGAAATTCTTCATTTAAGTATAGGTATCGAACCATATTGCTTTTCCTGCCTCATATGGCATATACAACCCATATATCCTTTACACAATAATTTTCGGTTTGTACTGGGGGTAGGACTGTCAACCGTTACAGTCTTTCCGTTGATATTTGTAGCTCTTCTTCGTATGTCATCCTTTTTCACTTCTGGTAATGCGATCAAGTCAGGTTTAACTATGTAGTGTTTATATTTCTACCCGAACGAATGCTCTATTCACGTTTGTGTGACTCTAATTGCTGCAAGTTATATTTGCGTTGTTGTTGTTGGTGTCGTTAGATACCATAGTGGGAGCAGTGATAGAGATGGTTTTGGTGATGAAGATAATGCTGTTTTTCCTTCTTCTGCAGTATTCGGTCGACTTAAGAGGTGGTGTTGTTATGCTTTTATTGTTTCTGCCAGGCATGTTGCTTTTGGTGATTCTATTGCTACAAAATTTCTCTGAAAATTGTTCAACCAAAAGCACATTTTCTCGACAAGTGTCAGCCTCCGAGGAAACGCAAGCATATGTCAAGGCTGCTTTCTCTCTCTTTAAATGTCAACACAGTCCACATTTTTTTTTATGCGAGATGTCACCTAAGAGCACACGATAGAGAAAAATTGCCATACTTTCTCTACTTAGGGAAAATACAATAAGCTTTTAAACATTCTTTTCCCTGGAGATCTGATGAATAAAACTACAAATAAAATTTTAAAATTCCATTGGAGAAATTTTAAAAAAGGTTAAAGCGACGATATGTGTGACTCGTACAGTTAGAATATAGGAGAAGGAGAAGAAGAAGAAGAAGAAGAAGAATTTAGATAAGGCCAAAATTGATGCAGTACTTGACTGGTACTTTATTTTATCGACCTCGGAAGAATGAAAGAGAAACTTAGCCCCAGTGGGATTTGAATTCAGAATATAAAATATCAGAACGTTCTAACAATTCCACCAAACCACCGCTCTTCTGCTAATCCACGTAGGTACAAGGCCAGAAATTTCGAGGGAGGGGACAATCTGTTTATATCCACTGCTGAGGAATGAAATGTAAAGTTGACTTCGGCATTGTTTGAACTCAAAACAGTAATGAAAAAGTTAGGGAAACACTGATTTACAAAGCAATAATATTTATACACGGCTGGAGCTATAAACTGTTTGCAGAGCCGTAAATGTGATTACTGCGTACAGAAATCACAGCTATTACACAATTTTTCCGTTTTGATATACGCGTTTGATATCCGATGGATAGACAGACTTCTTATATGAGTTTAGGTTACATATATATAATTGTGAAGTTACGAACCATTCCTTATATGTTGTTAATCTAACAAGGGTATCTGTAGAGTTGGTTATGACAAAGTCAATCTTATATGAACATCGTGTTTTAAGGTGCCGGAGATAATTGAAGTGATTCTTCACATTGTTGCAATTATGTATGGTTGCGTTGGTTCTTCATCCATCTCCGGGTTTGGTATAGAACTGTGAGAACAGCTATTAGGAGAATCGCGCTGGTTGAGTATGAAGATGTGAAAACAGGTTGAGAGAGGAATTCGCCAGAGACCGTAGCCAATGGGGTTCCAATTCCCTCTGATCCATCGCGCTAGAAGTCCTTCTTTGAGGGAAAATTCTAACAATTATCACGTGAACAAAAAAATCTTGATTGGCTGAAATGGGGTCTGCACGCAAGATAAACTCGCGATTTACATGTGACCGAAAATGGAGTTGAAAACAACTGCTCTGTACAGACTACTCAAGAGTGGTGTATAATCGCCAAGGACAAAACTCAGGTGATAGTGCTGAACTAGAGTTGCTTCATTTATCTCGTATCTGTATAAATAAGTGAAAAGGGTGAAAAAATTATATGAACGTTCTATGCAATGTTTTCATGCTACTTAAATATGATGAAATGATGGGATTTCACTGTTGTTACTTCTGGTATCTATCGCAATTTACTTACACTTTTTTACGACACCACCGCATGTTAAACAGTTTTTGAAAATCGAAAAGGCTATTTTGTCAATATAATCACACACACTGGTTATATTTAGCTTCTTTTTTCTTTCTTTTTTTTTATTTGTCAACATCTAACCAATTATTTCATCACCCACTCAATCAATCGATTAATCAATCAGTCGGAGTCCTTTTGTAGTTAGCCGTCTGTGACTTCAAGAATACTTTCGCTGCCGCATGTGTCCTCATTGAAGATATACTCTCATGCGTAGAGTAGACGAAGGCACGTAATTTATGAAGTTACAGACGGCGACGACAGGATACTTGCAAACCGACTAATTGTTCAAAAATTTTAGTAGTTAATTAATTAACTAGTTGACTGATACATTATTTATATTTGACGGATATTTGTCCTCATCTTGTTTGTTGTTAACACAACATTTCGGCTGATATACTCTCCATCCTTCATCAGGTGTATTGAGGAAATTTCAAACCTGGATTCTCATTCCTAAGATATTTTTCGATGTTATTATTATTATTATTATTATTATTATTATTATTATTATTATTATTATTATTATTCAGGTCACTGCCTGAAATCGAACTCGGAATTTTGGAGTTAGTAGCCCCAAGAGCGCGGGCTACTAACCCCAAGATTCCGAGTTCGATTCCAGGCAGTGACCTAAATAATAATAATAACAACAACAACAACAACAACAACATCGAAAAAATACCATAGGAATGAAAACCCAGGTTCGAAATTTCCTAAAGACACCCGATGAAGGCTGGAGGGTATATCAGCCGAAACGTTGTGTTAACAACAAACAAGATGAGGACTAATATCCGTCAAATGTAAATAATGTACATAATTCCTCATCTCTTAAATATAGAACTGTAGTTGACAGATGTTGAAAACGACAATAACAAAAGTGAAATATAACTAGTGCGTGGGTTTATGTCGGCAAAATGTCTCTCCGAGGCTACAGAAAATGACATTTGCCCAAGGTGCTACGCAGTAGGATCGAACGCAGAACCTAGTGGTGAGTGAAATTTGGTGGGCACGCCCAACAAAGAATTACCTCGAATTCTTTTCGTAGTATAGTCCGCCTGATGATGAGCCATGTCTCATGCGGCCCGCTTCTCTAAAAAGGTTGCCCATGCCTCTTTTAGTCACTTGTTTGTTAATTTAGGAGTAGGAAATTCAGTCGATGATCGAAAACGTGAAACTTCTGTGTGAAACGACGAAGATCCACCGGTGATTTTGAGTGCGGCGATCATTATGGTGGAAGAACTGACATTTGATAAAGTGGTGATAGTGATGGTGGTTGTGGTAGAAGTAGTACGCTTGTGGCAGAGATAGTATTGAATACAATGATAGCGATGGTGATTGAAAATGATTTTTAATACACTAATATTGGTGATATTGATACAGTGATAATGAAAGAAATGATATTCATTACCCTGATAATAGTATTGAATATAGAGATAATGGTGGTGGAGGATATGTTGATACAGTTGTGGTAATTGTTACGTAAATGGAATTTAATACAAAAGTCGTGGTGATGGTATGGTATTGGTGGCGGTGGTAATGGTGGAGAAAATGACATTTAATATTGGTGGTGGATGAAATGGCATTTATTGGTGGTAGTGGGGAAAATGGTAATTAATAGTTGTGATGGTGAATAAAATGGTACTTTAATATTGGTGGTGATCAAGGCGGCGAGCGGGGAGAATGGTTACCGCGCCGGGAAAAATGTTTAGCGGCATTTCTACCGACTTTACGTACTGAATTTAAATACAGCCTGGATCGACTTTGCCTTTCATCCTTTCAGGATCAATATAATCGACTTATCCCTCCTCCGAATTTGCTGGTCTTGTACCAAAATTTGAAACCGATATTGGTGGTGGTGGTGATGATGGAGAAAATGGTATTTATTAGTATTGGTGATGGTGGTAGTGGAGAAGATAGTTTAATATTGGTAGTGGTAGAGAAAATGGTATTTAACAACAGTAGTAGTGATGGAGAAAATGGCATTTAATAGCAGTGGTGGCAGTGAAGAAAATAGTATTTTATGGTGGTGGTGTTGGAGAAAATAGTATTGAATAGTGGTGGTGGAGAAAATGGTATTTTATGGCGGTGGTGGTGGTGGTGGTGAAATTGTATTTAATATTGGTAATGATGGTGGAGAAAATGGAATTTAATAGTGGTGGTGGTGGTAGTGGAGAAAATGGTTTTAATTTTGGTGATGGTGGGGGAAAATGGTATTAAATAATTGGTGGTGGTGTGAAAGAGAAATAAATGGTATTTAACAGTAAGAACAGTGGTTAACGAAATGGTATTTAAAGGTTTCTAATTTTAGCACAAGGCCATCAATGTCAAAGAGATGCCATCGACTTCAGTACTTGATTAGTAGTTTTATTTTATCGTCTCTCAAAAGGATGGAAAAAAAGGCAAAGTTGAACTAAGGTATTTTCTCTGACACTCCAGCGATTCTACTAACTCCCCGCCATTTAAATAGCATATGATACAGTAGTAGTAGTGGTGGTAAGACAACTGTTGTTGTTGTTGTCATTGATGATGGCGGTGGTGGAGATGGTGGCATTGGTGGTGACAGTGGTGTTGATGGCTGAGACGATGGTGTTGGTGGTGATGGTAATGGAAACAGTGGTGGTGGTGGTGGTGGAGGCGATGGTGTTGGTGGTAATGGATATCGAGGAAGTGACATTTGATGCATTGATCGTGGCGGAGGAAATAGTACTTTAATACAACAGTGGTGACGGCGTTAGTGGAAGAAGAATAATAATAATAAGGAGGAGGAGGAGAAGAAGACGAAGTGGAGGAGGAAAGGGAGGAGGAGGAAGAGGAAAAGGAGGAAGTGGTAAGGTTATATAGGGTTGGTAGTGATGATGGTATTGCATATCTAGATAATGGTGGTGTATAGGTGAGGAAATGCTATTTTATACAGCAGTTGTAGTGAAGATGGATTCGAACACATTGATGATAGCGGTGGTGATGATGGTTGTGTTAAATAGCAGGCATTGTATTAGGTTAGTGTTATCTGTAATAATAGCGATGATATTGTAGTTTAGCCTCAAGTTTAATCTAATAGACCAGTCGTGACCATCGTATCTGCTTTTATTTCTATTTTTATTAGCGACTATAAATGGATTACCTGATCCATTGGGAAGCAGGTCAAGCGACAACGTAGAAGCATATTTCGTTGCTGGTTAGTCCCAAGTCCGTTCTGACCAAATCCCCTCCATTTGTAATCATACCTTCCTATTTTTTGTTTTTGTTTCTGAGTTATTATATATCTAGGATTGCATTTTCCAATATGTCTCACTTTATTTAACGATGTAATATAATTTGGAGGAAATTTAGTTGGTGCTATTTCTAGTTGATAGAGTGATCATTCAGAGGGCTTCCATCTTTGGGTCTTACTGATGGTAGCTTCACTGCTAATAATAAGCATAACTGTAGTCTCGATTATCATTATTAGTGGTAGTAGTAGTAGCAGTAGTAGTAGAAGAAGGGGGCAGTAGTAGCAGTGTAGCAGCAGTAGTAGTATTAGCAGTAGTAAGGCTGGGATGGTAGTGGTGATGGTGATCGTGGAGTTCATAATGGTGGCATGAACGCTAATAGTGGTGATCAAATAGTAGCTTTATTAAAAATAAGGTGGTAGTTTTTAAAAAATTATTATTATATCTGCCGTCCTTGCGGCAATGATAATAAAATAGTTCAACGTTATTATCAATTTCGCCTTTCATCCCGCACGGAATGGATAAAATAAAGTACCTGTCGAGTACTAAAGTGCGTTTAATCGACAATGCTCTTTCCAGGTTACGAGCGATCTGCATACATTATTATAATAGTTATTATTACTATAACTGCAGCAGCAGTAGTAACAATAGCAGTTGTAACAGTAGCAGCAGCAGCAGTGGTCGTGGTGGAAAAAGAAATAATGGCGGTAATTTAGCAAATTTAGGTTACACACCTTGAATAGGCAAGACATTATGTGTGTGTGTGTGTGTATATATATATATATATATATATATATATATACATACATACATAATAAATTTATGTATACACGATACACACACATACGTAGTACGTATGCATGCATGCATGCATGAATGTATGTATGCATGTATGTATTACTTCACCCTCATTTGCATATTCTCGTTGAGTATGAACCGTACGCTGATGACGTACAGGACACAGAAACGTTACGTCTACAAACGTCGAAATTGTTTGTAAAAAAAGCAATAAATTCAGAACACACAGATATACATATTCCTTTAACTCATTAATATTATTATTAATAATCATAACAGGAAGAAAAGCCTCCTTAGCATATGATGAATGAGCCAATCCCATTTTATTTAAAAAAATTAGAACACAGAAAGTTTGAGAAAAGGTTATGAATATTTTAACTATGTCTATTGTTAATTAGAAATTGTGATGAATGGACAGAGATATTCATTACATATCGAAATTCGATGTGCATTATTATTCACGCGCATGTGTGTGTGATAACTCGACCGGTATTTCACGTTCGTGTGATACGGGTATTATTTTACACGCTCAGCGAGAAAAAAATATTTCATGAGTAACAAATGTTCTCAAATGAGAGAACTAAAACAACGAACGAATTTAAGATACGCCATACAAAGAAGACACATGTATATTTAACTCAACGATTACTCAGTTAATATCTGTGCATTAAAACGATTTCATCAGAAAGATTGCAAATTGAAAGAATTTGAGAAGAAATTAATCGAATATTTATAAGCTTTCATAGATTTATTTGTTTCGAGTTAAACTGTTTTAAAAGAGAACTAGTTCATGTTACCTCGAAGTTTCTGAATTATATATATATATATATATATATATATATATATATCAACGAACGGGAACGTGAAACTCTGAGTATTATATATATATGTATTTGTCGGTGGCTGATAATCGATTCCTTGATTACTTAAATTCTCGCTCGTGTGAGTTACTCAAGCGAATGAAAGATGATTGTTTTGTGTACAAAAATTGAGTATACAAATAATTTATCAGCTTCGAAGGAATAAACCACGTTACTCGCGCGCATATGTGTGTGCGTGTGTGTGTGTGTGCTTATTTTTATAATGAAAACAAAAAGATTAACGGAATAAATAACTTGAATACATAAAATTATTTATTTTTTTTAAACTGAGAGTTGATTTTTCTTTTTCAAATCGTTGTATTTCAGTAGAGGACTCGAGTCTTAGCTGAACTTGATAAAACGTGGCGTACATTATCGCTCTAAATCTTTTCGCTTTTCTTTAGCCCCTTCGCGTGTAATCCTTTGCACAAAACCCAGTTTTCAGTGCAGTTACAGCATAATTATCTATATAATTACAAGACACAAACACACACACAAACGCGCGCGTACGTATTTTTAACCCACAAATAAAGTACACACACATATATATATATAAATATGTAAACATGTATGTATATATACACACATTACTGGTCTCCATGATTGGACTGCGGCCATTATGGGGGCACTGCCTTCAAGGCTGATAGTAGATAATATTGGGAGTTCTATTTATTTATTTATTTGTTATATCTTTCTCCGTTTTCTTCCTCTGTTTACACGAATGTTTTCCTACTTTTTCGGACAAAACCTTTTGTAACCTTCGTCCTGTCTTTGTCCTTACATGTTTTTGATTGATATTAGCCCTTGTGGCCAATAAAACGAATTAATTATTGTAAAATATATTTATTCTTAGTTGAATATTGGGTTTTATAGAAAGATCGTGTACTGAAAATATAGGTGATTGTAGTAACACGGCATACTGATATTATATAAATATACACACACACGTGCGCGCCGGAAACCGCCTCCCCCATAAATGCAGAACTATATTTTGCATTGAGTCCTTCCTTTTCTTCATGCTTACCCAGATTCATGGTAGAGTTATGTGCGTATGGGGATGCATGTACGTGCGTATGTGTGTGTATGTTAGTGCGTGTGTATGCATCATGTGTGTGTTGGTTAAAATTTGGATTCTGTGTGCGTGTGTGTGTTAACTAAACAGATATGAATTCCGTGCGTACGTGTGGGTGTTAGCTAAACATATATGGATTCCACATTCGTGTAAAACAAATATTATCTATTGAAAGTACTTAGCGAGAGAAAAAAATTATCGAATGAAAAAAAGATTGTAAATATGGAGGATTGTATCAGATGCACAATACAAAGAGGATATTTAACTCATTGGTTACTCAAAGTTTCTAGTCATGGCTGTTGCCTCGGTTAGGGACACGATTTAATCATCGTCTGAAAGGATTCACATTGAGAAAAGTTGGGGATAGAAATAAACCACCAGTCATATATATATATATATATATATATATATATATATATATATATATATATATATATACACACACACACACACATATATATATGTATGTATATATATATATATATATATACATATGTAAATATATATATATATATATATATATATATTCATACATACATATATATATATATGTATACACTCACACACATACATATAGATATCTATACATTTTTACACACACACGCAAACATACGCGCAAATTGATCCATGTCTGTCTATCTGTCTGTCAACTTATGTTTCAGTATGTATAAAATGTGTATACGCGCATATACACACACACACACATATATATATATACACATGTATAAATATAAATTTATATACATATACAAATGAAATATAATATGTGTGTGAATGTGTGAATGAACTCATCCGAAGCACTTGAGCCACTCCGTTGAAACGAAGTTTCTCATCCTTGCCTCGTCAACGGAGTGAATCATCGTCTACAAACGAATAAACTGTACTACATATAGTACGTTTTCGGAAAGACTTCCTCCCGTACCCCACCCCATTTCCTCCCCAATTTTTTTTGCTTTTTGCCAAAAACCCCCGTTTTCAGATACGAAGATTCCGGAAAATTGCCAAAAATCGGCATTTTGAAATTTTCCCCTGTTCCTTCCCCAATTTCTTCATTTTTTACTTTTTTCCCTAACCATAACTGTAACCATAACCCTAATTCTGAGTAAAGTAGCCATACGCTGCGAGGAAGGGGGTGTATTTTTTTTTTTTATTATTGAAATTTTACAAATATTTTTGGAAATTTTTTTCAGAATCATTAATCATAATCTCCGTATTTTGCCGCATATTTTGAAAAAAATAATTTCTGAAAAAAAGTAAAAGAATGAAGAAATTAGAAG
>NC_068981.1:173074013-173075594 GCF_001194135.2 Octopus bimaculoides | reverse complement strand
AAGGGGTTGGAGTGGAGGTACACTGTTTTCTTCCGTTAGCACATTCACGTGTATATATAAACACGCACGCACACACACACACACACACACAATACATACACACACGCACACAACACAACACACACACACATACACAACACACATACACACACATACACACAAGGTGTGGTATTTATTGGAGTACAGTGGCGATCTCGATAATAACGCGACTCGTACTTCTTGTTCGTCAAAGTCAGTTATACATTTTTTTACCGTCTTTTTAGTATGCTTTCCAACCCAATTGGTTTACAGTAAACTTCTCACGTGTGTGTATATCCCTCTCCTCCCCCCTCTCTCTATGTATGTATGTATGTATGTATGTATCTATCTATCTATCTAACCCCTCTCGCCGTTTCTGTGTGTATTTTTAAAAATAAATATATCGAATTTTAAAAAAACATTAATTCAATACAGAAATGAAATAATGGGTTAAATATTTGCTTTATTTAGAAAATGACAGTTACTTCGAGGCTTCTTCAAGTGCGTCTTTTCAAATTGTTATACATTTTCAATATGTGGCCTCATTTTACTTTCAAGTGTCTCTTCACATTAGCCTTGCTGTATATCATCGCGTATATTAATCGCTCAAAATCTTTTGATTTTTTTATTAAGCTCTTTTGCTAATTGCTTTGCTCCCACTCCCAAAATACTGCATTTAGTTAACTACAGCATATTTATCAACGTAATTATGATATATATATTAAAGACTTTATATCATTATTATTATGTTTTGGTTTCTGTTTTTCTTTATTTCGTAATCTGTATCTTGTGCTCCATGTAAATCTATATCACAAGCATCCTGTGTTTATCTACTTTACTACCCTTCTCTCTCTCTATATATATAATCAAAATGGGTCAAAAGATCTATCCAATATATTAGGAATATGGTCTAAAGATTAATTTTCTCTCTTCTGTACATCAGTGTATTATATACGATTGTATTATACAGTGTATATGTGAGTGAGTGAGTGAGTAAGAGAGAGAGAGAGAGAGATGTATGCATATATATATGCATTCGCCATGATAGATCACTAGCCACTACACATGCTTTATTTTCTCTCCTTGTTTCTTTCTGTTTTCCTTTCTGTGGAAGGGCGTAGGCTCGAAACGTTAAAGACTTTTTCACTTCCCGAGCATTAAACTAATATATCTGTTTGTTGTCTACACCACCTGTCTTCATCTTTTGTTTTTTTTGTGTGAATTCTCCCCCTATATATATATATGTATATATATATATATGGCATATGTACAGATGTATTATATAAATAATTTTTCCTTCTTCAGTAGAGAATACGTGGGATTAATCCTGAAATTGATTCAAAATAGAAATAACGCATTAAAAAAAAAAATTCTGTTGGCTTGCCTTCCTCGATTTCAGCACAACGTGTATTCATAGTGAATGTATATTGTAATGTGATGGTTGTCGATTTAAAGTCTATTCTCAGCATATTAGCATAGAAATCTTTTTTCTTTTGCCCTTGTTTATAATTGTTTATAATTTTCACCTTTAAAGGTATTTTAATATGCTGGCCACTTTTGATG
>NC_068981.1:173068985-173074003 GCF_001194135.2 Octopus bimaculoides | reverse complement strand
TATATATATATATATATATATATATATATATATATATATATATCCACTGGCCAATCAGGAATCACCGCAAAGATGCTCAAAATATCTGGCGATGTCAGCTATAGCCTAGTCACCTGTATAGTTAACCAGGTGATACATGAAAGAGTCACACCCAATGACTGGTGACTGGTGTAGCAGCACCGTAACCAACTGCTACAAAGGAAAATGTGACGCTTTAGATACGAATAATTACAGAGGTGTCAAGTTGTTGGATCAAGTAATAAAGGTCACGGAGAGGGTCTTAGCCCAACTAATTAGGGAGAGAGTCAGTCTTGATGAGATGCAGTTTGGGTTTGTACCAGTGAGAGCTGTGCAAGCCATGTACAGGGATGCTGTCAGTAAGGTGAGGGTTGGCAACGAGTACAGTGAAGAATTCCGGGTAGGGTTAGGGGTCCACCAAGGATCAGTCCTCAGCCCCCTCTTATTCATCATAGTCCTCCAGACAATAACAGAGGAATTCAAGACAGGATGCTCCTGGGAGCTCCTCTATGCTGATGACCTTGCTCTAATTGCTGAGTCACTATCAGAACTAGAGGAGAAGTTTCAGGTGTGGAAGCAAGGATTAGAATCAAAAGGCTTTAGAGTCAATTTAGCTAAAACCAAAGTCTTAATAAGTAGGAAGGCAGACAAACCACAAATCCCTTCAGGTAGATGGCTCTGCTTGATCTGTAAAAAAGGTGTAGGTAGAAACTCCATAAGATGTACCCAGTGTACATCATATGGACACATAAGAGGTGCAGCAATATCAAAGGAAGGTTAACTGGGAAGATAGTTTTTGTATGTGGAAAATGCTCAGGTGTTATAAACACTGAAAATGTGCAGAGAACAGCTTCTGTCACATTCCAGGGAGAAAAACTACAAGTAGCTGATAGCTTCCATTACCTAGGGAACCAAGTCAGTAGCGGGGGTGGAGTACTTATGAGTATCCCTCATTCATTGGACAATAAACTTTACTTGCGAAGACCTGTTGAGGCAAGTGAAATCAAAATCAAAATCGCTGATGTGGCTGATGACAGTACCGCCTGATTGGCACTCATGCCAGTGGAACGCTAAATGCACCATCCAAGCAGGATCATTGCCAAGGCTGCTGATTGGCTCTTGTAATGATGATGATGATATTTATTTTTACATGGTGTTGGTTTAACCTCAGGCCAAGCCTGATTGAATGACCCTACCATGTTTGACTTTTTAGATATGAGCATCCTATCCTATTAGGTCCTTGAATTTATGTATAAACACATTGTCTGATGTATTCTACTTTTAGCTTGTTCCTAAGTCAACCATAACTGAATCAATCTATAATCAAACATATCAAAGCTTGAATAACCTATCCCTTTTTTTTTCTTATCAAAACAAATCTTGGACAAGATTATCAAATGTGTACTTTGTTGTTTTAAGACAGAAGGGTGTGGTTTCTATTTCTAGCAGGACAAATAACCATGTAGAAGTACTTTCTATGCCACATGGTGGAGGCAGTTCATTGTAGAGTTGACAAAAAATGTAATGTTATTAGAAAATTAGGTAACACTCCTTACAACAATGGAATTTGTTAATTCAGTATCTAAATATGTTTAGCATTAATGAAATGGGTGATTGATTGCTTATTTTGACTTCTTTGTCCCTCATGGATGAATGAAGAAAATTATGAGAATGATGACAGTAATTTCTGTGATGAAGGAAATGGTGTCTAACAGTGTTAGTGGTGGATAAAATATTGTTGATGTTCAGCACCAATTTAGATCTAATCTAGTAAATCTATGATTAAAGGTCCAACCATACTGTCAATGGAACCCTGTATCACATTATCCAACTTAATTTTTTTTATGACTGACTGGTGCAATTTGATGGAGTAAAGTGAGATGACAGTGTATTGTGAATCATCACATTCATATTTCAACTAATTAGATCAAATGGTGAGTTGAAATCTTCCCACCAAAGGGTTTATAGAATGTTCTTGAACTTTTTTTTCTGGTGGTATATAAAAAAGGGGAAAATCTAACTAAAAAGAGAGCTATCAGATTCAACAGGAGGTAATATTGTAATGTGATGGTTGTCGATTTAAAGTCTATTCTCAGCATATTAGCATAGAAATCTTTTTTCTTTTGCCCTTGTTTATAATTGTTTATAATTTTCACCTTTAAAGGTATTTTAATATGCTGGCCACTTTTGATGGAATTGTTTTTGGAATGTAATGGCTTCTCTATTCTATCTTCAAATATTAGTAACAGCTGAAGACATCACACAGTTATTGTCAGTAAATCTCATGTAAGCTGTTCTTATATTCTTAATTTAATCTGTCCTTGCTAATTATGAATCATTGTGGTATTATATATCAGCATTTTGTAGTGACAAATCATGTTTTATTTATTAATTCTCAACTGAACATGCAGTCCACAAATGTTATTGATTATCAATTACCCATTAACTAAATCACAACCATACTAAAGGAGATTTTGTTGCTCTTTCTAGTGAGTTAAGCAGCCATGTAGAGGCTCCTATGTTGGTATTTAATATCGTAGTTACCATGAGAATAATGGTTGGGAATGAAAATGATATTTAATTCAGCTCTGGTTGCAGTGGGGCAGGAGGAGGAAGAAATGGTATTTAATCTAGTGATGGTGGTAATCTAGGAATTGAATATATAGATAGTTGCGGGCACGACTGTATAGGTTAGGAAGCTTGCTTCTCAACTACATGGTTTTGGTTTCAGTCCCACTGCATGGTACCTTGGACAAGTATCTTCTGTTATAGCCTCAAGCTGACTGAAGTCTTGTAATTGAATTTGGTACATGAAAAATCCTATCATGTGTATACGTGGGTATGAAGATGCTTGATGATGAGATAGTGGTCGTGGAGCAAATGATATTTAAAACAATAGTAGTTGCTGTGGTGGTGATAGCAGTGGTGGAAATGATATAAATCTCGGTGTTATACACGATGGTATAGATTGTGGCTGTGAAGTGATAGCAGTGAGGCTCTTTTTAAATGTTGTTAAAGTAGTAGTAGTAGTAGTAGTAATAGTAGTAGTAGTAGTAGTAATAGTAGTAGTAGTAGTAGTAGTAGTAGTAGTAGCAGCAGCAGCAGCAGCAGCTGTAGTAGTAGTTGCAGCAGCAGTAGCAACAGCAGCAGCCCATAGTAGTAGTTGCAGCAGCAGTAGCAACAGCAGCAGTAGTAGTAGTTATAGTTGTTTTTGTTGTAACATTAGTACTTCATTGAAGAGTTGCTGGTGGCAATGTGATGGTAGTTATCGTTAATGTGATGATGGTCATGGAAGAGATAGTGGTGGTGGTGGTGGTGGTTTTGGTGGTGGTGTTGGTCACGGAAGAGATTGTAGAGATAGTAGCAGTGATGGCAAAGGTGGAGCCGTGTGAGTTGATTGTGATGATTGATGGGGGCAAAATGTGTGGTAATTATTAGTGATGAGGTGGCAATGCTAATGTGAATAACAACAATTACGGAAATAATGATGGAAACTAATAACAATGATGATTATGATGATGAATGTGATGATGAAAATGATGGTATGGACAATGAAGAAGATGGTGATGGTGATGATGATAATGGTGATAATGATTACGATGTTGTTGTTGGTGGTGGTAGTGGTGGTGGTGGTGTTGTTGTTGTTGTTGGTGGTGGTGGTGGTGGTGGTGGTAGTGGTGGTAATGATGGTGATGATGATGACGACAATGACAATGATGAATATAACAAAGATAGTGTGGATGGTGTCCAAATGTCATCGCTCTTTTGCAGCCAAGTAGATCTGTTCCCTATCCAATAGTAAATGATATCAAACTGTTTTCAGACTGTGAATGGGTTCTAGCTTCAACTTACTTTTCAGTCATGCATTTACTGCACTGCTTGCAGAAACTTGCATACGAAGTGTGATATTGCATGTTAATGAAACATGGGTATGAATGCAGATGATGTGCAAAGACTGGAAAGAAATTAAGTAGGTTTGTTCTACTAGTTGCTAGTAATGTAAGCATGTGTAAGCAATGAGGCACAAATGAACTGAGAGAAAAAAAAATGAGCATTAGAGGAATCAGCTATAGTGTACAAGAGAGATTATAAGTGAACACAATGTATATGGGTAACGATAGTTAGGTGAAGATGTGTCAAGCAATTCATGTGTAGAGAACTTGTAAAAGAAGACTGAAGCAATTACATGGCTCCAGTTACCAACATCCTAGGCAAAGCAAGTATTGCAGGAAAGGTGTACTATTTCTTTTTTATCTCTCATTACTAATTTTTTTTTGTTGTTGAAATTTTGTACTGCTAAAAATTTTGTACTCCTTGTAGTCCTGCTATAGTAGACCATTGAATCGAATCAGACATGGAAAGAAGTGGTGATATCTGATCTCAGAATGGTGGACCTGACAATAAAGATGATGGAAGATTACGAGTAACAAGTCACTGTGCTGGAACTGATTGATGCTATCCATGACAGCCAGAATTAAAAGACAAACATAAAACCATGATGATTATAAAATAATTTTTTATGAATAAAAATTTAAAAAATTGTACTCAATAAAGTTGTAGAGTAAAGTGTTTGTATACTGACACAGCCCTTGCACAGATTAAAACAATTTTTACTTGAGTTTCATATCGTTGATATTTATCTGTGCAATATAGACTGCATATATCATCATCATCATCATCATTGTTTAACGTCCGCATATATATATATATATATATATATATACACACATATATATAAGTTCAAAAAAGGAAAAAGACAAAAAAACAACAACAAAAAACAACAATATAAGGACGTGATACAGATTGGGTTACTCGACGCTCGGGAAAGGAAAGAAAGAGGATTTGACGTTTCGAGCGGAGCTCTTCGTCAGAAACAAAGTAAAGTCCAAAGAAGGGAAAGACGGAGGAAGAAAAAATCGCCAACGATATCCACGAGGTTACATTGATATATATATGTATATATATATATATTATATATATATATATATATATATATATAT
>NC_068981.1:173064510-173068187 GCF_001194135.2 Octopus bimaculoides | reverse complement strand
GCTGTAGAAACTCTGCCAAATCAGACTGGAGCCTGGTGTTGCCATCCGGTTTCACCAGTCCTCAGTCAAATCGTCCAACCCATGCTAGCATGGAAAGCGGACGTTAAACGATGATGATGATGATTACATGGAAAAATGCGAGCATGAAAAATAATATTCTTAAGATTATAAACCTGGAAAAGTACAGGACAGGTTATTACACCTGTTACTGACACAACATTTTGTAATATTTTACTTCATAACTGTTTTTCTACTAATTTTTGTTCATTGCAACTAACGATTCTGAATTCCTCATGCATTTTTCTATCATTTAAGCCTAAGAAAAGTATACTTTTAATTTAAAATCAAAAAATTTATGTTAATTGAAGATGAATATCTGCCTTACTGCCCCCCTTGAGGTTGCAGATATTTTGATGTAGTTTTTTTTCTACTGAACCAAATCTCAAATTATTCATGCCAAAGTGTATCTGAGGAGGTGCCTTCTTTAAAACTATTAACAGTTTGCAATTTAGTTGAGGACTGAATTAGTGGTGAAGCTTGGAAGCTGCTGTGACTGACGAAATGGTGGACTTAGGAATATATTCAACCACGGTAGTGGTTGAATGATATATATATGTATACACACACACACACACACACACACACACACACACACATATATATATATATCGTGAAAGTGGTAATAAGCAATGGAAATTCTGAAAGTATAATAGCTAGAGTAAGAATGGATTGGAGAAAGTTCAAGCAACTTTGGTATCAAAGGATTTCTCCCATGGGATGAAAAGTAAATTGTATGGTACTTGTATATGAGCAATGACACTGCATAGTACTGAAGCATGGGTTCTGAGTGTATAAGGCCTGCAATGACTAGAAAGAAATGAAGCAAGCATGCTTCACTGGATGTGTAACATGTAATAACAATGTGCATAAACAACTGAGTACAAATGAGCTGAGAAAAATATCTGGGTATAAGAGGAATCAAATATGATGTACAAGAGAGAAATTAGTCCTATGCTCTTGCTTATCTCCCTTTGCCTTCACTTTTTTGCTGTGGTCTATCAAAATTTGGACGTTTGATTGTTTAATATGTTTCTATTGAAAGAAAAAAAAGAAACCATTCAAATATGAAAGAACTTAATGAATGGAAGTATTCCATAAATATACTATCTATGTTTTCATTTATATCTTTGATATTGTATTCCTGCAATACCTTTAAAATATTTTGGAGTAAATATGCTATAATAAGTTTTTCAAATAAATTCCCTTTTAAAACTGTAGTAAAAGTTTTATTACTTTCCTTGTAATATTTCAGAATTCAGACTTTATAATTTTTTTAATATAATACCATTCAGTATTCTGAGTTTGTGATCTTTCAAGCTTTTGATATTCTAATTCTTTTGTGCTTTAAAATGTTACCTTCTTGCATTTGATTTTATGATCCATCTAGAACTCATCTTTTCTCATTATCACCAAATTCTTATTGCTTCTGTCCCTATTGCCTATATCCCTATTACCCATTTCTCTATCCATATTTATTATACATCCATAATTCACATTCACCTCACTTTTTTTGTTTTTTTACTATTTGCTAGTGAACTAATGTAGGAAGTGCCAAATAATCTATACCTTCACCCTTTCTCTACAGCTAGTCATCACTCCCTCAGTCCTCAGCTACTTCCTATTGACACATATCACTGGCTCTTACCATTGTCTAATTTTGCCTCTATTACTATCCATCACTCTCTTCTTCCATACCTTCACTAACCAGTACTGTCACTTCTGTCATCACTCTCCTACACTCATCTTCTTGAACATGTTACCTTGTCTATATATACACACCATAGTGTATCAAGGACTTTTTTAGCTTTTCATGTTACAAGACAACTTCACTAATGTGGTGTCATAATAGAATACACTCAGTACACTCCATTAAGTAGTTAATGGGCAAGTAAAGAGAACTCTTTAGTCTTGTCAAGGACCTGGCAAATTTTCTACTACTGATACTATGATAAAATGTATCCAGTGCACTCTCCAAAGTGGTTGGAGTTAGGAAGGACATTTACTAAAAGTGAAGTGACACGGGGTTCTAGGAGAAGAGTAACTCTGAATAAGAATATAAGAATTAACAGAGACTGTGAAAACTGTTCAGCCAGTGCCAACATGGAAAGTCACTGTAAAAGGATATTGATGATAACGATAATGATGATGATAAGGAGACAGACACACATCCATTGGATCCTGTGCAGGTGGCACGTAAAATACACCATTTTGAGCGTGGCTGTTGCCAATACCGCATGACTGGCCTTCGTGCCGGTGGCACGTAAAAGCACCCACTACACTCTCAGAGTGGTTGGCGTTAGGAAGGGCATCCAGCTGTAGAAACCCTGCCAGATCAGATTGGAGCCTGGTGTAGCCATCTGATTTCACCAGTCCTCAGTCAAATCGTCCAACCCATACTACCAGTTTATGGGATTACCTTTGGTTTCCTGTCCATAAAGAGTTGATTTATGGCATACCATCAGATCCTAAAAACTTGTTGGCTCAAGACCTCTTAAGAATATGGAAGAGGAAATGCATCAATACTCAAAGGTAACAATTGGGGATTATCTCCTTTTGCTATTGGCTATTGACTTCAAGCTGTGCCGCCATCCTGTAGGCTTCAAAAAGCCAGCAGGAACCTCCTGAAATGTAAACATGGCCTGAAAATCTCTGTTTTAGAGTTAAGGATGTTCCCAGATACGGTGCTACCGCCAGCAATAACAGCAATAATGGCAGCAATGACAACAGCAGCAGCAGCAGCGATGGTGGTTCTAGCAGAAACACCAGCAGAACCACAGCTAATGACATCTCTAGCAGCAATGGCAAGTCTCCCACCAATGATGAAGACCACAATAACAACAACAGCACCTTCACCGTCACCGGCAGTGGTGATACCATTACCAATGCCACCACCACCTCCAGTGATACCAATACCAGTAGTTCCAGCCCCAACAACAACACCAGCAGATACAAATACAGCACCGACAACACATGCCCACAAAGATACATTGGATGCTCTGGAAACTCTTTCAAGCAATGTTTCTTCAACCACAGGTCTTCCTTCAGAGTTCCAGAAAGGATATACGTAACATCACTGGCCAGCCACATCTGGCAATTAAGAGACAATGGGATTCCATACTTGATCTGATGGAAAATCCTCAAGAACTCAGGCCCCTACATCAGAGGGACGAAGCATTGCAAGTTATGCAAAGCTGAACACACGAGAATCCTAAAGGACTCACTTGAACCAGAGAACATCCTTAACTCCAGAATGGAGATCTTCAAGCCATGCTTACTCTTCAGGAGGTTCCTGCTTGCTTTTTGGAACCCATAGGATAGTAGCAGAGCCGGAAGTCAATGACTAATAGCAAAGGGAGATAATCCCCAATTGTGACCTTTGAGTAGTGATGCTTTTCCTCCTCCATATTTTAAAGAGGTCTTGGGGCTAACAGGTTTTTGGGATCTGACGATACTCCATAAAGCTAAACTCTTTATGGACAGGAAACCTAAGGTAATCCCATTAACTGGCCTTCCCCATTTTTAATATATACTGCTCTACATCTTAGAGTGTACTTCTTTCGGATTTATGTTTTTTTACAGACGAGATATATATATATATATATATATATATATATATA
>NC_068981.1:173054305-173063798 GCF_001194135.2 Octopus bimaculoides | reverse complement strand
GAAGTCTGGAAATATGAGATAGATATATTTATTATTTCACCAGTTGATATCTATAGGCTGATGGCCATTTCACAATCGTCATGAGTTCACTTATCTAAACTATTTTTTTATCGATACATATTGGCAGACTATTGTTCGACTTATTCCCTTATGGAAATTTTCAATTTTCTTCTGTTATAAAGGCAGCGAGCTGGCAGAAATGTTAGCATGCCGGGCGAAATGCTTAACAGTATTTTGTCTGTCTTTACGTTCTGAGTTCAAATACCACCAAGGTTGACTTTGCCTTTCATCCTTTTGGGGTCAATAAATTAAGTACAGTTGCATACTGGGGGTCGATCTAATCGACTGCCCCCCACTTCCCCAAAAATTTTGGGCCTTGTGCCTAGAATAGGCCTTGTGCCTAGAATAGGCTTTGTGCCTAGAATTTTCTTCTGTTATCTGAGTTTAGCCAATTATGTTGCTGCTGCTGATGATAGTGGCAGTGGCGGTGGTGATGACAATGATGATGATGATGGAAAACTGGAAATATCTTAGGTATATATAATTTGTCAAATTTACATAGAGTGGATGCTAGATGATATACTTCATTGAAAAGTTATACAATTAGTGAAATTATCCAGTATGTCATTAAGTGGAACTGAATGTATTAATAAAAGAAAAAATAGAGAAAGAAAAATTCATTAAAACTGAACCAAAAAAATCTTGAAAAAGCAAATATTTCTTCAAAAAGAATCATATGTAAATCAATCATTAAAAGTTTCTCTGAAACATTTATATATAAAGAAATATGGGAAGGCACATGGCTTAGTGGTTAGGGCATTCGGTTCCCGATCATAAGGTCGTGAGTTCAATTCCCGGCGATGCGTTGTGTCCTTGAGCAAGACACTTTATTTCACATTGTTCCTGTCCACTCAGCTGGCAAAAATGAGTAGGACCTGTATTTCAAAGGGCCAGCCTTGTCACACTCTGTGTCACGCTGAATCTCCCTGAGAACTACGTTAGGGGTACACATGTCTGTAGACTGCTCAGTCACTTGTATGTTAATTTCACGAGCAAGCTGTTCCGTTGATTGTATCAGCTGGGACCCTCGTCGTCGTAACCGACGGAGTGCTCCTTTTATAAAGAAATATAATCACAAAAGGGAAAAAATGTCTTGAGCTAGAGGCAGTCTTCTGACTTGCCAGCTCCTGTCAAACTGTTCCACTCATGCTGGAATGGAAGGAGCCATTAAATGATGATGATGATGGTGATAATCAATTTAACGACTGAACAATGGACAAAGAATTCATATGATTATTGATTGAAAAGTACTGATCAATCGAATTTTCAATTTCTCATAAAAATACTTTGCTAGGAGAAATATTTTATAACTATAAATTTTATTTAGCAGAAACAATTATGCAAATAAGCGAAATCAACTTTATTTTCATACACAACTGATTAATTTTTGATAGATTTTATACTAAGTAATTCAATGTTTTGTGAAGTTATGCAATTAACCGAATTATATAATGAACCAATATGCAACCAAACGGAATTGACAACATCTTGCAAGGGGAATAGGTATTCAAACAGATACAGTCTAAGTGTTCTGTCCCTTACAGAAGGTACATGACTCTATTTGTCTTAATCTTGCTAGGCCTACAACGGTTACTTCCCTTTTGTTCATACTTTTTTTTTTGTAATAAAACGATTGTTTCAATAATGTACAAGGTCAAAATTAAGTGAAAGAAAGAAAACACATGCACAGATATGCGCATGTGCTGCACTTACGAGCAAACAGGATTTGGAAGCTGTCATTCTGTGCGTGATATGTCAACTGTAAACAAATGAAATATTGGTGGAATTCTGCTTTACGTACGTCGTATAAGCCCTCATAACTTTTTTTTAGTTTTTAGAATTTTTTTTTTCAGAAAATGTTTGCGAATTTGTATTCTACACGCGAGTATTCATACGATTATGAAAAACAAATTAAAGTTTTCGTGCGTGATTTAAGGTCTATTTAGTTGTTATTATTAACACATCTCATATCACATGCGTTTTAAACAGTTATCATCATCATCATCGTCGTGGTCGTTGTCGTGGTCGTCGTCGTCTTCATCATTTAACGTCCATACTCCATGTTGGCATGGGTTGGACGGTTTGACCAGGGTTAGTAAGCTGAGGTGCTGCACCAGACCCCAGTTTGATTTGGCAGGGTTTCTCCAATATACTGAATATGAAATCAATTGAAACAAAAATTGAGAAGTTGGAGGCAAACAGAAAAGATCCCTTTTTAAACATGAGCTATGTACAAAAATGAATTACTTCAGAAACTTATTTGGAAGAAATACTAGATATTCTGAATGTTAAGTAATTTGGTTTAAATTAGTGTTTCTTAATCTTTTATTGTTCTGTGCCATCTTTCACAGAATGATGGTTTACAAACATATTCTTCCATGTTCTGCAGAATCTTCCCCAATAAACAGTAGATTATTTCAAACAAACAGATGGAATACATGGAGACCTTGGAAGATTTGGGTTGAAGTACTGAAGAGCAACCTCAGGATGCTGAACCTTTCAGGTGAGATGACAAAAGACCAAGATGCTTAAAAAGAACCATATTCTGCAGTAGAAGTATTAAGACTGGTCCCTCTCATAGTGAAAAGCACTTGTGGTGGTGTTACATAAAAGAGCCTATGTAGTGCCATGTAAAAGCCCCCATTTGGCACCACCTAAAAGTGCCCATGCGGCACCACATAAAAGCACTCTGTAAAGTGGTTGGCATTAGGAAGGGCATCTAGCTGTAGAAAACATGCCAAATCAGTGAGGTATCTAGGTGTCTGATGCAGCTTCCCAGCTTTCCAGCTCCCATCAAACCATCCAAGTCATGCCAGCCTGGAAAACAGATGTTAAATGATAATGATGAGGAGACAAAAGCTAATTTTACAATATTGTTTATTAAAACACAGCTACAACATTCAAAGACGTTACAAATGATATGTCTCACAATTTCTTGTCATCTCTCAGAGTGGCAAAACATGTCATATACTGTCAGAACTGTAGCCCCAAAACTAAGGCTTCCTCAAGGCCAAAAAATACTGAATTCCTGATAATTTGCTGACTTTCAAGTGCAATATACACTTGAGTAATGGGATGGAGATGCATCTTACAAACAGACAGACATACTACATCTATGAAAAGGCTATCCAGTTAATTGGCGAAGATCTACTTAGCAATACATTACTTGCCAATACTTTAATAGTGCTATGAATGTATGTCATTGTTCAGTTTTATTTCAAGATTTCTTGCCAATAGAGAAAACGCCGGTTTCTTATTTCTTTATTGCCTACAAGGGGCTAAACAGAGAGGGGACAAACAAGGACAGACAAAGGGATTAAGTCAATTACATCGACCCCAGTGCCTAACTGGTACTTAATTCATCGACCCTGATAGGATGAAAGGCAAATTCGACCTCAGCGGAATTTGAACTCAGAACGTAGACAGACGAAATACTGCTAAGCATTTCATCCGTTGTGCTAACGTTTCTGCCAGCTCTAACCTAGATCCAAAGCTCCTTCATTGGCATTTCAACATCAACACACACACACACGGACTTCTATAGTGTTTCTGTCAACCAAATTTCACTGAAAGGATTAATCAACTCGAGGTTATAGTAGAAGACTCTTGTTCAAGGAACTACAGATTAGGACTAAACTCAAAACCACATGGCTACGATGTGAAATTTTAAAAACTATGCAGCAATGCCAAAGCCTCTTTTGCCATATCTATTGTTTAGAATCCACTGTTAAGTGGGGCAAATACAATACGTTGTTCATTGTGGTTGGAACTTTTCTTTGATATGAAAATCAGGATGTAATACAGTATGTTAAAATTTGTTAAAGCTTTACAAACATAGCTGCACTCCCCCCACTACAACCGCCATCACCATCACCATCACCACCGCCACCACCACCACCGCCGCCGCCATCACCGCCACCTGCCTGCCTGCCTGTCTGCCACTAGCACTAGTGAGGTTGCTGTGTAATTTGCAAGTCAGAAAGGGAACAGGAAAAAACTCCCACAACTAAAAGGAGAGTGTTTTAGAAGGGTAGAGGTGGATGGCTTTATAGATAGATTATATCTTTGATTTCGTTCCCTAGATAAGACTGTTCACTTCATAATGTAAATTTCAGAGACGTGTTTTCTGAAACAAATCTTCCAATGCTACTCATGTGGACTTTAACACAATCAAATGTCTCAAACAAAATACACTTTCAAAAGAAATTATATATTTCATCATTCTCTCTAAACTTTCAACCAACTTCGAAATAACCGCACAGTTTCCACATGTACTGACAGTAAATAACAAGGGAGATGATGACAGATACAAGGGAGATAATTCATCAACGTGTTTGAAAATTTCATTTTGTTAATGCTTCAAATTCCTTTTTTCTTTTCCTTTCTTTTCCTTTTTCTTTTCAATAAATTGATCCATTTTCCTTTAGTTTAGCGTAAAAAGTTTTACAGATTTCATTTTAAAGCTTTACGTGGAGATGATATGATTATTATTTACATAAAAGTTCAAAACGATCGGGTTTGTTATCTCACTCTCTATAAGATAAGATAATGGAACACCTATAAATTTTAAGGGATTCTTTTATTCATTTATTCTTTTATACCACCATTTTAAAATTTTATCTTATTACATTTTACTTTGATTCGTAGTATAGTAAAAAGAGATGAAGTATTCATATTTCAGGCTGCTTGGATACTGGTGGGTCGGATGCAGTAAATTTTAAACTTGAACCCCAGCATGTGTGTATGTGTGTGTGTGTGTGTAGGCAGGAGGCAGGGAATATCAGAGAGAGTATCTGAAAAGGAAGTATTGGAAATAGGTGTTAGTGAAGGGCTTGGATATAAACTGCAGTAGGAGTGACTAAAGAGAGAGAGAGAGAGAGTTGTGTTGGGTGGTTGTAGGTAGTGGTGATACACATAAGCTAGTTCAGAAGTGTCTTTGCCAATTAGATTGTGGGTCAATTGTTTGTGTGTGGATCAACCATCAACGCAGTCCAGATATAGGAACAGTATACCATTGCAAGTCTTACTTGAGGTTTGATAATGTCAACAAATTGATTAAATTGATTCATATGCTATTTATGGGGTCTCCCATAATTTTCCTCACGTTTTGTTTACCCTAAAAATTTAGCAAAACACACTCAACAAAAAAGGGAAATGTCTTTGGCTAGAAAGCTGAGCAATAAAGTTAATCATTAAAGAGAAATTCAAAGGTAGGACACTGGCCTATTTTTTGAATATCATTCAATATTGTATAGTTGAGGCATTGCTTAATGGATTACATGTCTCGGTGTGAATCTTGTTTATATTGATTTATTTGACCCAGTAAGAGAGCATGCAGAGGAATTTTCTTTGCAAAGTAGACAAAGAAGAACTTGTAAAATATATTTGTATTTTGTCAATTTTTTTATGGCTTTGTTAAAAGTGGAAGGCCAATGTCCAGGCATCTGAGACTAGTGACCTCCAAAACTGATGCTAAGAAGGAGAAAATTACCCTGAAACTGGAGATCAAGTCTGAATACTTGCCAAAGTGTGAAGTGTGCTAAAGACACTTAAAAGCCAAGAGTAGGTGTTAGATCAAGTGACAATTACTGGATTGTTTGTGATAGAACAAGCTTTAACTAAACTTCCTTCAAAGGGGTTTTGATTATTTACAATCTACAAAATGATAAATAAGGAATAACTCATAAGAAACATCACTCACTTTCAGAATATCTGATTTCTTGAATATTTGTTCTGTTTAATTGCCAGCAAACCCATGCTCACAGAAAAAAGTCTTCATACAATAACTCATCATTCTGTTCCTCATACTGCCACTACAATAGACTTTTCCTACTACTTCTATGGCACCATCAATCACCTCAACCATGTCACTCTTATGTCTCTTTTCCTAAGCTCTGACTGAACACATTTTTTTTTTTGCAGTTCTACTACTCAAGAGTTGTATCCTACTACTAAAAATCAACAACCATACTAAATATTCTCATTGTACAAACCACTCACTATATATACTTACCCTTCCTTTTCAGCCATGCAATGAAACCAGACAGAAACTCATCCAGTATTTGATTTAATTAACTTGATCAAAGGTTGCCAGAATTGATACAAAAATGACTTAACTTCAGTTAAACCTTCCTTTGGGCTAAAATTCATATCATGCTGCTTACTTTTACAGGCAGCAGAGATGGTGTAGAATTGAGGAGTATTTCATTGGAATACAGTGATAAGCTCAATATCCATGCAGCAGCAGCAACAACAACAACAACATAAATACTAAACAAGCTTCCAAATTTCTTTTCTTTCTAACAGAAAATTAATGACAAATTAATAAATATTTTTAAAAAATATAAACCAATACATCTATCAGTTTCTTTGGTCAATTATTTCTTACTGGTAGATAATTTGAAGTGGGAGAAAGAGAGTGAAAGAGAGAGAGAGAGAGAGAGAGAGCGTGTGTGAGTAAGATATTCTGATGAAATACTAGGAGACTAGTTCCCCCCACTTTTTTACTTGACTAAAAATTTGTTATAAAAAAATATATTTATATATTTTAGCTTATAAATGTAAATAATTTAAACTACATAAATTTATTAAGTATTTAACGGTGGTGCATCAGCATGGCCGCAGCTCTGAGCTGAAACTACAGAGAAAAAAAAAATTTACTTTTTTATTCAATAAATAAAACAAAGTTATCAAAATGCTTTAATTAGAATTTGAATTTTGTATTTTTCATATATTTTAGATATAATTTTTTTCCCCCAACATATTACACTGCTTCTATGGTGCACTATTTTTAAACCACAAAACTTGGGGCTGGCAAAGTGCTTGATCCCATCAACAATAGGGTGAATAATGTGTAGAAGATAACCTATAGCTGACCTGAGTCTGCTACACATTTAGAGAAGCAGAATTATTAGGTTGTTCTGAAAATAATGGCCGATCTAAGTGTTGTGTTTTGAAACACACTTTTATTATAGTATTTTAATTATATTTTTGGTGAATTTTGACATACTTAATAATTGATGTATGCTCTTTAATAATTTTCTATTTATTTCAGACAGAAAACATTCTTGAAGCATAGGCACCCTTAATTATGAACATGACAAAAAAGGACCTTCGCTTACTTTTCTTGCATGAGTTTAAGCTTGGGCATAATGCCTCCCAAATTACTGCCAATATCAACAGAGCATGGGGAGAGGGGTCCACAAGTGATCACACAGTATGAAGGTGGTTTCAGAAATTCTGTAGTAGTGATGAGAGCCTTCAAGATGAAGAAGGTAGAGGATGGTCATGAGTCTTGACAATGAACTATTAAAAGCAATTATTGAACAAAACCCACGACAAAGTGTCAGAGAAATGTCCCAGGTACTTGATGTTGGTATTGCAACAGTCTCACGCAATCTACGGAAGATTGGTAAGGTGAAAAAGCTTGATAAATGGGTACTGCATTAGTTCAATGAAAATCAAAAAGTCCAGTGTTTTGAAGTGTGCTTGATGCTCTTTCTGCGAAACACCAATGATCCTTTTCTTGACTGAATAGTCACTTGTGATGAAAAGTGGATCCTTAATGATAACCATAAACGATCAGGTCAATGGCTTGATCGTGATGAGTTCCCCAAACATTTCCCAAAACCAAAGTTGCATTAGCAAAAGATTATGATGACTGTCTGGTGGTCTGCAATTGGTGTTGTCCATTATGGCTTTCTGGAAGCCAATCAGAGCATTACAGCAGAGGTTTACTGCAAACAACTTGCTGAAATGCATGCTCACTTGCAAAAAATGAGACCTGTATTGGTGAATTGGCATGGCCCAATTCTGCTCCACGATAATGCAAAACCACATGTTGGAAGGATGATGCGGCAGAAACTCAGACTTGGGTTACAAGACTTTACGACATCCTCCATATTCTGATCTTTCACCCACTGACTACCATTTTTTAAAGCATTTAAACACGTTTTTAAGAGATAAAACTTTTAGGTCCAAACCAGAGGTGGAATCAGCTTTCAAAGATTTCTTAGCATCAAAGCCAATAAGTTTTTATCGACGAGGCATAAATAATCTTGTTGGTCAATGGCAGAGATGCATAGATGTTCATGGCTCATACTTTGACTAATCAAAACATTTCTATTGTCAATTTTTCCAGAATAAAATCATGTTTCTGAAATTGGCCATTATTTTTGGAACAATCTAATATATTTAAAGTCATCAATTCTACAGGGTTCTGTGGCTAAATGAGCTTAAGTAAGCACTAATATTTTTGAGTTACACATATGTTTTGAAGTGTCTGTGAAGTTTCTCTATGCAATGAAGAACATTCTTGTTCTAGGCCTAGGATACAAAGGAGAGTATTAATCTTATAAAGAGCAATCCCTATTTGTAGCTTAGCTGTTAATCATTTGACATCTGCAAAAAAAAATGTTTATCAAGCATTTGCATATTTCTTATAGCACTTAAGTAGATACTTAAAGAAAGTTTGAAAGGAAAGAACAGGAGAGGTATGTCTGTTGTGTGTGTGTGTGTGTGTGTGTGTAGTCATAGAGTGAAGTTAACCTGAGTCATGTAGAAGTTTGTTGATGCTTTTGTCCACAAAAGAAGTGTGTTTATGTCATGTTGTTACTAACATATAGTAATGAAGCAGTTGGTACACAAAGTGGTTATGTTGTGTTGTTCATTCTGCTATTAAGTTGTAACTAGTTAGCATCATCCTTAATTACTAACTGGTTTGTATATGTATATCAATGATTGAATAAGAGGAACCAGTTTCTTTTCTCTACCCAGAATAACATATTTTCTAGATCTGAAGGAAACCTAGCAATGTTTTATTGATTCAGAATGTCATTTTTGTCCAGCTTTGGAGAGTGTGATCTTTATAGACGACGTGTCTCACAAGTAAGGCAGTATATAAAGCTTTAATATAATGTCAAATGCTTCCCTACTTATGGGACACTAGCTATTACTGAACTGAGCAATACTCAGATGCCACACTTGAGGGTCCCTCCTTAATATTGCTTGATTTTCTAGGAAAAGTAACAAGTAAAGTACAGCAACCTTTACAGTACTGTAAGCTTGATAACATGTACCATGCTTTCACTGATTGTTTTGAACACCTTCTCAGCCCCTCACTTTTGACTCATTAGATCATCCAGAATGTGACTGATGAAAGGAGAGTGGGTTGTACCAGCACCTAGATGGTTTTCATTACAGCTGAGTGGACTGGAGCAACATGAAGTGAAGTGTCTTGCTTAAAGATACAATACACTGCCTGGTCCAGGAATTGAACTAATGATCATATGATCATGAACTGAACACCTTAACCATTAGTCCATGCACCTTTACAAGAAATAGCATCCATATCTCCCACAAGCCATACCCTACCATCTTATAAAAGACATTAATACTGTAGCCTTAGATACACTATGGCTGAATACCAAAAAAA
>NC_068981.1:173053483-173054122 GCF_001194135.2 Octopus bimaculoides | reverse complement strand
CACCTCTCAAGCTCCTTTTCTTCCTTTCCTCTTCTGCTGGTGTTGCTATCACTGCTACTGCCACCAGTAATGTGTGGGATTAGCGTTCTGTTACTTTTTATACATTCATTCATACAATAAAACATTGTAAACACAATTCAAACTACATTATGTAACAGATTGGCTAAAAGAATTTCCTTTCAAATCCTCTGTTGACTTGAACTTTGCCACACCATTCCTTGAAGGACATATTATTCATGAAGAGGCTTTGTTTAGTTAAATAACTTTTCCAATGTCATCAAATGTTATTTGTCATACAAAGGCATAATATCCTGGAGCCATTTAAAATACAGGACATTCTAACTTGTCAAGTAACTAAGCAACTCTTGTAAAAATAAACAGATAGGCACACATAAACTTATACATACATAAATACATAGATACATACATACACACACACACACACAATTACTTGTTCATACTTACGACAATTAGTGCACAATAGCATTGTTGGTTAAAAGTTTCTAGACCAGGTGCTGGTACACTACATTTTTCCTGGGAGGAGTGGCAACAGATTGTCTTTGTAGAAGAGTACAAGATTTTTTGAGAACAGAAAAGACCTGGTTTCAATACTTTTGGGGACTTTCTTCAGTGGGTGGT
>NC_068981.1:173047753-173053446 GCF_001194135.2 Octopus bimaculoides | reverse complement strand
GTGATGGTGGTGTGGGTGGTGGGTGGTGGGGTGGGGGTGATGTATATATAAAATTTATATTTAAAAAATTTATGAACCAAGAAGACAGAATAAGTTTTTGATTACAAATCACAACAATTGTTTCTGTGCAGTGATAACAGCTATTAGCTGCTGAGTTTTCCATATCATACACAACTGCTAGATCATATTCATTTATGTAGTTATTTATAAAATAGCTTATGTAATAGTATGATATGAAAAACTTAGCAACTAACAGCTGTTACCATTGCAGAGAAACAATTGTTGTGATTTCTAATTAAAGCCTGTTCATTTCATCTTCTTGGTTTATAAAATTTTTTATATAAATTCTGTATACACTAATGGAGTTCCACATGTGTATTCAGTAAAAAGAATAACCCTATTCAGATCTCAGAGTCTCAGAATCCATGGCCCCACATGGAGGACTACTTTGTCCTTATGTCAAGGGATAAGAGGAATGCCAAAATCCTGCACTTCCGGCGCATCATGTGCCAGTCCAAGGAGACCACCATCAAAGGACAAGTGGTGAGTCTCTACAACTTGAAGTTGCATGTCAAGAAGAAACACCCAGTGCATGCCCTCCAGTTTGAGGAGAAGATCAAGGCTGGCTCTTCCCATGGGAAACACCAGACAATCTTCTGGTAGCAGTGCCAGTAGTGTCATCACAGCTACGTGCAAAGAAAGCACACCAACCCAGCATTGACGAGTTGTTTGCCCAAACTGCTGGCACTGGCATCCATCAGTCTATGGTGGACAGAAAGATTGTAGACCTGTTTATCGACAACATGCTACCACTGCATGTAGTGGAGTCCCCCACCTAGGTTGGCCTTATCATGATGCTGAACCCCAGCAAGACATCAATGTCCTGCCTCACTCTGGGCAGAATGATCTTGACCAACCATAAACAGCTGGAGGAGTAAATTACAAGGTATTTATAAATTAAAATTATACAACATTATCAAATTATTATTATGGCATACTTCATATTTTCTTAATTTTATTTAATTATTTATTAAATAATTATTTTCTTAATTAATATAATAAATGTATAATAGCTCATTGAGAGCAGAATAGGCACATACTACATCCTCCTGTTTTCTCGATTGCCTTTCTTCCTCTACCCTGAACCATTTCTGTGTCCCATTAACTTCCCTTGCCTACTGTCTCCACCAATCACCTCCTCTCTCCTTCATTAACACCTCACTTATTTTCTATCACCCTTAATACCCTCACATATCCACTGCAGCCCCGCCACCTCGAGTCTCTCCTATATTTCTTTCCATACTTGCTTCAGTCACCACTATCCTGTTCATTCATCCAGTCCACTCACCACCCCCAATGTCCCTCAAGGACATGTACTAACACCTCCTTGCCATCATCTCTCTCACTATCACTCTCTTTATCTTACTCTCTGACTCACGCACACTCTTTATCTTACTTTCTAACTCACTCACTCTCCTTTCTTTTCTAACTTGGGTATCCATGTATCTACTCTACTGCAAAACACCTATCGCTGTCTCTCTATACCCTTAATTTTTCAACTGGTACAAAGCCAGCCCCACCAACACACTCAATACTACTTCCTCCTCCTAGTTGAGGGCTTTTTTATCTTGCAAGGTACTTGGTGATCCTGTTGGTGCTGGCGCCACATAAAAAGCACCCAGAACACTCTGTAAAGTGGTTAGCATTATGAAGGGCATCCAACTGTAGAAAATGATGCCAAAACAGACAATGGAGCCTGGTGCAGCTCCTGGCCTTGCCAGGTCTTATCAAACCATCCAATCTACACCAGCATGGAAAATGGATGTTTTCTATCTTATTATAATGGTAGTGATGATGATGATGGTGGTTTCAGAGACATTGGAATTTGTGAAGTTCCTGCTTCTCCTTGAGTTATTTGAAGCAAAAGTGAAATGGAATAGGTTCAATAAATAAACAAAAACAAAATAAAATTCCTCAAAAAACCTCACAATACTATCTGCAGGTTGGCAGAATTGGTAGAGCATCAGAGAAAAGAAAATCTTCATGGAATTCAGTTAGGTTCTTTCATGGTTTGAGTTCAATCAATTTTGCTTTGCACTCTTCTGAGGTTGATAGAATAATGTAAGTCCTGGTCAAGAAATTATGTGTTAGGGTCAATGTATTTGATGACATATAGAAGCTAGTGCTACAGCATGGCCACAGTCAAAGGGATGAAACTAGTAAAAGAGTCAAATGAAGTAAAATACAAGAATAGTACAATAAGAGACAGGTAGACAAACTTAGAGTAGTTATTATTGAGGTTATGAATAGTGACCAAAGAACTTCGATAGACCAAGCTGATTGATTGATTGGCTGAATGATTTATCAAACAATTGAATAGTTAACTGGTTAAAAGGTTAACTAATTGACCAATATTAATAAAAGAAGTGAAACAGAACCAACGCAGATGTTAATTATTGTTATAATGACCATTTGAGATACACTGAAATCTATTTCAACACACAATCTTGCAAACCAAATACAAAAACAACAATAGTTGTTTTCAGACAAGTAATTTGATATTGGGGTGAATTGTAATTAAAAATTAAAACAGCAGCCTTCCTCACAGAGTTATTGTAGCTATTAAAAACATTCATATGTTTACATTCATGATCATCGTCTTGTAGGGTCTACATTAGTCAAGGTCGACTAAGCTTCTGTACATGTATATGCAAGCCTAAACAAGAGTTTGTTGAGGAAAACTAACAATTGCTCTATATATGCAAGTCTCCTCTCACTGATGTATATTGAAAGAAAAGGCCATCAATGTTTATTTAAGGGAAAGTTACCAACCTGGATTGATACAATTCAATAGCATTGTCATTGCAGTCATTGCTGACAGAACACAAAGAATGGGAGCAGATTATTGCAAGACATCTTTCTTAATCCTCTGATAGTTTTGCCAATCCTGGTGTGGCTATGTGGTAAGAAGCTTGTTTCCCAACCACTAGGTTTCAGGTTCAGTCCCACCATGAGTCACCTTGAGCAGGTGTCCCAGGCCAACCAAAGCCTTTATGAGTAGATTTGTTAGGTAGAAACTGAAAGAAGCCTGTTAGGTAGAAACTGAAAGGCGGTGAGCTGGCAGAAACGTTAGCACGCCGGGCAAAATGCTTAGCGGTATTTCGTCTGCTGCTGTGTTCTGAGTTCAAATTCCGCCGAGGTCGACTTTGCCTTTCATCCTTTCGGGGTCGATTAAATAAGTACCAGTTACGTCGACATAATCGACTTAATCTGTTTGTCTGTCCTTGTTTGTCCCCTCTGTGTGTAGCTCCTTGTGGGCAGTAAATATAAGAAACTGAAAGAAGCCTGTCATGTATGTGTGTGTGTATGTGTATATATATATATATATATATCTTATTGTGTCTGGGGAGAGTCATTCTCTTTTAGCACCTTCTTAATTTAACACACTCACCGATTTCCACTCACTTATTTTTACTAAAATTTTTCGTTGCAATTTGCAACCCACCCAAGACCCTGGGAATAACAGTCAGGTGAAAAGAATGATTGCACATGCAATAGGGGCTAGTATAAGAACCACTTTGAAGGACCACAAAGTATAGAGTTTAACAAAAAACTACACATGCATGTTCAAGGTGCAGCCATTGGTTTTAGTGTGGCTGGAGATGTGGCCGGCCTCTTCATGACTTGGTGGGACAGAAAATTAAAACAATCCTTATCAGAACAATCCACTACTGTTTTACTTTACTGTAGGTATGTAGATGACATTATCATTCTAGTTAGGACAGACTCTGGTAACTGCAATATAGAAACTGAGAGGAACATAATGGAGAGCATCCAGCATGTAGCTAACTCCATCCACCGAAGTATCAAGGTTACTATAAATTACCCTACTAGGTACCCTAACAATAGACTCCCTGTCCTTGATACTGAACTTTGGTTAGAGGCTGTGAACAACGGAGTGCAGCTCCTCCATTCCTATTACATGAAGCCTATAGCTTCTAAATATGTTGTTCACAAGAACTCAGCTTTGTCACGCAACATGAAAATCAACATACTGATAGCAGACTTAGTTAGGATAATGAACAACGTATCCCCACTATGCGAACCCTATCAAACAAAGAAGCATGTACAGAACTTCATGCACTGCATGCAATTCTCTGGATATGATCAGAAAGATAGGGATCGGGTATATGGGGGAGCTAGAAAGAAGTTAGATAACATTATAAGTAATACCCTAGATATGGAAGTAAAAACTGGAATAGGATACAAAGAGTTTGAGACAAAGCAAACAGGGTGAACACGTGGTACAAGACCAACAAATATCAAGAAGTGATGTTTGTAGAGGCCACAGCCCATGGAGAACTAGCCCATAGATTTAGGAAAGCCCTGAAGGAAGCGAAACTTAACATTAAGATCGTTAAAAAGCCAAAGAGCTCCATCAGATCATAACTATGTAGGATGTATCGTTTTGAGAATACAGCATAAAGGGGCATATATATATATATATATATATATATATATATATATATATATATATATATATATATATATATCAGAAGTTAACTAATTAAATTAGGATAATTACTCGTCTCTTGGCCTGTTTAATTTCTTATTCCTCATTTCTCTACTTTAATTTCTCATCCGCCATGAACACTATGAATGTATGCTATACTAAACACTCCTGCTACTTTCGTTAGATCCTCGTACCATTTCCCCAAATCAAACTGCCTGCCGCCCCCCTCCACTACCAATACCGAATATCTCGATCTTTACCCTGATCTTTATCTCTGTCTTCTCACCATCTACACCAGATATCTCTCTCTCTCCTCCCACCACCATTACCTGATGTCTCTTCTCTCCACTGCTCTTCCTCACTGGGCTGTTCTCTACATATTACCCGCACTCTTCCTCTCTCTCGCTCTCTCTCTCTCTCTCTCCTGGCACATATGCAACTAACTCAGTTGCCCTTCGTTTCATTTCGTTCTGTCTAGCGATTTCTCACCACCATTACCAGATGTCTCTTCTCTCAATCCCCCTTCCTCTCTGGTGCTGTTCTCTATACTACCTGCACCCTCACTTTCTCTCCGAAAAGCACAACTAGGTTAGCTGCCCACCTACTTAACTGACTATCCTTTGTTTCATTTCGTCCCGTCTAGAAATATTACAACAACTTTCCCAAGGGCGAAGCAGAAAAGAAGAAGTTTGCCAATGTCCAATGATGAGAGGACCAAAGAACTGGGGTATTTCGGATTGCAAGACAGTGTGTGAGAGAAAATTGTGATGTCACAGGAGAGAAATGTGTCTGCATGGATGATGGTGCACTTGCTTTTAATGATTCGGAAAAGAAAGAGGCTTGGAGAAGCCATTATCAAAGACTGCTGAATGTGGAGAATGAATGAGAGGAGGGGAGCCTGCCAAACGTTGACCCAGTAGAGAGACCAGCTATCCGAATAGACAGCTCCCTGGTAGATAAAGCAATTAAGGGTATGAAGCCAGGAAAAGCCCCCGACTGATTAGGAATCACTGCTGAGATGCTTAAAACATCTGGTGGTGTGGGCTATGGCCTAGTCACCCACATTGTAAACCAGGTAGTTCATGATGGAGTCATACCCAATGACTGGTGTAGCAGCACCATAGTCAACTGCTACAAAGGTAAAAGTGATGCTCTAGATAGAAATGAATGTAATATATAT
>NC_068981.1:173046264-173047200 GCF_001194135.2 Octopus bimaculoides | reverse complement strand
AGACTCAAAGACACACACATTAATATATATACATATACATACACACATAAACATATATACATATCACAAAGCTTTGGTCAGCCCAAGGCTTAGTAGAAGACATTTGCCCAATGTGCTATGCAGTGGGACTGAACCCAGAATCATGTGGTTGGGAAGCGAGCTTCTTACCACACAGCCATGCCTGCACCTAAGTTTTAACATCATCTCTTTTGAAATAGTCACCTTGCACAGCAATACACCAATCCCAGTGTTCCTGCCACTTTTGGATTCCGGTTTGGAAATCATTTTCCATATGCGAAGAAAGTGTTTTGTTGTATCTATGTGATCTAGTTTTTATAATAAACGTTATTTTCATTGGATAATTTATGCAAGTTACATAAAGATGGCCATTTTATATTATATTAAATTATATAAATTATATATTAATATTCCTTATTGCTGTTAAAAAAGATCTCATTATCCATCCTCATGACTAAACATTGTAAATTCTTTGAATTCTAGTTCTCTATTGATCAATTTACAGTTAATATTAATGAAACTATCCTTTTTTTTCTCATAATTAATGCAATAGTGTTATGTATATAAATGAGCACACTTGAGACAGTTGATAACTTCCATTTACATTGCATTCCACCCAATCTAGTATGAATACGAAATGAACAAAACGAATGAATACAATAATCATCATCAATTATCATTGTCATTGTTGTCATCGTCATCTTTGTCATAGTCGTCATCGTTGTCTTCGTCGTTGTCGTCATTGTCATTATCGTTGTCATCATCATCATCATCATCATCATCATCATCATCATCATCATCATCATCAGAGTCATCATCAGAGTCATCATCATCATCATCAGAGTCATCATCATCATCATCAGAGTCATCATCATCATCATCAGAATCATCATCATCATCATCAGAATCATCATCATC
>NC_068981.1:173036458-173046254 GCF_001194135.2 Octopus bimaculoides | reverse complement strand
AGAGTCATCATCATCATCATCAGAGTCATCATCATCATCATCAGAATCATCATCATCATCATCAGAATCATCATCATCAGAGTCATCATCATCAGAGTCATCATCATCAGAATCATCATCATCAGAGTCATCATCATCAGAGTCATCATCATCAGAGTCATCATCATCAGAGTCATCATTGTCAGCTGCAGCAGCAGCAGCCGTTATCAATATTGTTTTACATATGCTTTTCATGCTGGTATGTGGTGGCATGCACACACACGTATGCAACAAATCTCAAACAGATAAACATGACCTCCATAAGATCTATAAATATGTGTGCTTTTATGCACCATATATCCATATGAGAGGTAAACACCCCAGTATTTGGCATTCTAACAAAAGATCCATGTTAAGTTGGATATAAAGATTGCACACCACATACAATCAAGTGAAGAATCATGAAGAAATCTATGCCATATATAAATGGATCAAAGAGGTGCAAATTATGTGTAGCTGAAAGATTGCACATTCTCTTTAGATCCAAGAATTCCACCACACTACTTCATTCCAGATCTGAAATTTTTACCATATTCAGGCACATGGTCAAGTTTCTTTTGTTGAAGTGACAGACATCTCCATGTCTGAATTGAGAAGCTGTCACACAGATTCTCTGGTATATTATTTTACACTCGCTAGATTAATTATAATTTCTACAGTCAAAGGGGACAAAGCTATTGGTTTTTTTACTTTGCTTTTCTTTCTTCTCATTCCACTTTATGGATTAACCTTCTTCATATTTTCTTCACTAGAGGAGCGCTTTAGACTACATTGTTTTTGCATGCTTTCTGTGGTTGGATATCTTTCTTAATGTCAACCACTTAATAGAGCATACTTTGTGCTGTTTACATGGCATCAGCATCATAAGGTCGTCAGCTTTGGCAGTATTTGAACTCAGTATGTAAGGGGACATAACTAAATACTGCAAGATATTGTGTCGAAGATGCTCAACTGGTTCTGCAGAAGCATTGATTTTTCACTTTGTTACAAGAACTCAAATTTCAGAAAAGGAATAAAATTGATTTAGTTGTATCCTCAGCATGTGGATAAATAGTTATTTATCCCAGAATTTGAACTCAAAATGGAATTTAAGTAAATGTTACACATTTTTCAGTCCACTTCTGTCATTACAATGATTTTATGACAGATGCATGTGGTGTCTCTTTCAATCAGGTTTCTCATAGAGGAATGATTCTATAAAATTTCAGCTATTGTATAATAGCCATTAACATAGACAACTACAGTTATAGTGTTATGGTTTGTTAATGGCAGATGCTATTTCATAAAGCAATAATTGCCCTAATTGTATACATAACAGTTACTAGTTTATATACGTACATACATACGTACGTACGTACGTACGTGCATGCATGCATGCATGCATGCATGCATGCATACATCCATACATCCATACATACATACATACATACATACATACATACATACATACATATATATATATATATATATATATATATATATATACAAGAATAAATTTCAGAAGCAGGAATACAAAGAAAGATGTACTAGACAAACCCTCACTGTCAGTCCTGTTATTCTGCTTGCCTATTTTTGTTCCTCTTTCTCATCCTCTTCCACCTCTCTCTCTCCCCTTCTCTCTCTTTAGCTATATATCTATACAAATACATGCACATGCACACACACATTTATAATATAAGATATGGATTTAGAGAATCATGTGGCTACCACAGAAAGCTCTGCTAATGTACTGTATTTGTTTATTTATATGCTTAACTGGCACTCTGTTGCTTACGATGATAACGGTTCCAGTTGATCTGATTAACAGAACAGCTTGCTCATTAAAGGCGGCGAGCTGGCAGAAACGTTAGCATGCTGGGCGAAATGCTTTGCGGTATTTAGTCTGCCATTACGTTCTGAGTTCAAATTCCGCCGAGGTCGACTTTGCCTTTCATCCTTTCAGGGTCGATAAATTAAGTACCAGTTACGCACTGGGGTCGATGTAATCGACTTAATCCCTTTGTCTGTCCTTGTTTGTCCCCTCTATGTTTAGCCTCTTGTGGGCAATAAAGAAATAAGAACAGCTTGCTCATGAGATTAAGGTGCAAGTGGTTGAGCACTCCACAGATATGCGTATCCCTTCACAAACTTCTCAGGGAGATTCAGCATGACACAGAGAATGACAAGGCTGGCTCCTTGAAATACAGGTACTTGAAACGCTCACTTTTGCCAGCTGAGTGGACTGGAGCACTGAGAAATAAAGCGTGTTGCTCAAGGACACAACATGCCACCGGGAATTGAACTTGCGACCCTATGATTGTGACCCAAATACCCTAACCACTAAGCCATGTGTCTTCTGTAAAATCTGTACATATACATACATACATACATACATACATACATATGTATATGTAACAACATGCTTTGGATGATGATGATGCATTTGAGAAATGAATTAGTGAAGAACATTTAGTTATGAAGAGGCCATTTATTTAGCTGATTATAATGTTACAACATGAAATAAAAATGACATTGTTGCGACTTTTGTTTGTGTAATTTTATATACTTTTTAAATCTATTTATGTTTTTAATTTTTACTTCAAATACTTTACTTCCTCTTTTTATCTGTTCCTGTTTTTTTTTTGTTAACATTAAGGATGGTCAGCTCCCTGGCACCTTAACTGATGGAAAACAACATATCTCTAGTTTTACTAACCAAATCAAGCTAATTTTGGGCTTCCATACCTTGCATATATAAAAATATTTTGTATATATACTTAGAGTGGAATCGTTTCTTACCATGATGTTCTAGTGATCTGGTGAGCTAGCTTTCTTTATTTGCATCATACATATTAATGCAAGCATATAAATATGATTTTATTCCGCACTGAAATTTTTACAAGATGGCTGAGAAACAGCCATAATCCTAAGGATGTCAAGTGGTTAAATAAATATATTCATCTTTCATACCGTCTGACTTTTTATGGTTCATGTATGCATGTATGTACACACAAACACAAACACACACACACAATGATAAATGCCGACTTATAAACTCACATAAATTGACCTAGGTATTGTCAGAAAACCTACTCTTAGATTATAGTAATTTAAACTTTATCAATTTAAGAGTTAGATAAGCTACAAATTTAATGTAATCAAAGAATTGTAGTGCTATTGTTAAGTGGTTTAGCAGTATCAATTATAAAACTAACTGAAGGTTAATCCAGTCTGATATAGTAGGATTTAACCCACTGATTTCTAGGAATCATCAATTGCAAGTAATAGTGTTTGGTAAATTGTATGCTACTATAACAGACATTAATGTTAGTATAATTACGAATGCTAGGAAATCCCCATCATTCTATGAGAATATCAGATTTTGTAGGCCTGTATATTCTGCACATGCATGGAAATAAAAAAAATTAGTATAGGATTATATAGAAATGATGGACTCAGCATAGTACATAACTGAAATGGATATGACATGAATAGACTGAGAAAAACATAATAATAACCATAAAAAACCAATCTAAATATAGTAAACTTTCTAGATATGATGAATTTATATACTGGCAAACATTAGGCCATTCCATAAGCTGAATGAAGTTTCTACTTATGTAAACAAAGACTTCAAATTATTGAGTATATTATGAGTAAATGCATCTCTATTCTATCTTTAGATAAGAACATTTTTAATTAGGCTACTGTATACCACCATAATATAATAAAGAAACACAGTTTCAATGAAAAAATAAATTATATAGAACAAACCGTAGCTAGAACTAGTAAGTATAAAAACAAGAACCACAAGGTTTAATCCACTGCTTTGAGTAAACTACAGTCATAGCCAAATTTTTCTTGATCCTTGTAAACATACCTTTTCTCTCAGCTTACAAATGTTACAAAATCTTTAACAAAAATTCTGTCAAACCTGATAGGCAATATAATTGTTTAGGTAATATAGGAACCTAAATTCTTAACAACAATGAAGTAATCAGAAACAATATACAATCAAAGGCGGCAAGCTGGCAGAAATGTTAGCATGCTGGGCGAAATGCTTAATGGTATTTTGTCTGCTGTTACGTTCTGAGTTCAAATTCCGCTGAGGTCGACTTTGCCTTTCATCCTTTCGGGGTCGATAAAGTACTAGTTACGCACTGGGGTCGATGTAATCGACTTGATCCTTTTGTCTGTCCTTGTTTGTCCCCTCTATGTTTAGCCCCTTGAAGCAATAAGGAAATAAGAAACAATATACAATCATTCCAATGCAGATGTAACTTTAGGAACAAAGTCAACTGTCCCCTGAATAGCAAATGCCTTGAAAAGGAGCTGGTGTGTAGAGCATGTGTTTTAGAATCTAATAGGATAGACAAAAAAAAAAATGTTGAACTTATACAAAACCCAATCAAGGCCTGATTCACTGTTCATTTACTCAAATAGTACAGTGAGAATGCAACTCCACCTCATTGTTGAAGTTCATCTAGAATTTAAAGGATCAAGAAATAGAAAATTTTACCATGAAATAGAGAATAGATATGATGGACAAGGCAGCATGAGCAATCTTTGCTTAACCCCAAAAAATTCTAAAAATCTGACTACCAGAAGACACTGTATAAAACAGAAAAAATCAACTATTTTTACCCTCATGCAGAAATATTTAAGTTACAAGCCTTCAAGCTTATCCTTGTCCTGAACACATTTTAAGTGCAATCTGGTTGGTCATTTACTTCCTCCTGCTTTCTCTCCATACCTTTCCCCCACCTCACTTCCCACTTAGGACTACTGTTCATGTACCTTTGTACCTCTGACAAATTTGGAACATATATATTTGTGTGTATTTGTATGTATATGTATGATATGCATATCTCTGTATGTGTATGTTTGTGTGTGTGTATTATATATATATATATATATATATATATATATATATAATTAGGTAAGGCTGGTTTATGGGATTACCCTGGGTTTCACATCCATAAAGCATCAGATCCCACACCTGTTGGCTTATGGTTGCTCTAGCAAGCAGCCTCTCAAGAAAACAGAGGAGGAAAAGACCTTGCAACTCAATGTCAAAGTTCAAATGGGGTATACAATATAGTACTTCAACATCTGGGATAGTGTTGCTGCCATGTACAAAAACATCTTAGAATGAATCCAAGGAAGGAAATCTAATCAGTTGGTAAGGACTTACTAACATACTCCAATCTCTCTTGCTTACAGATATATTGTCACTTTAGTCTGCTACTACCACTACTACAACAGTCTTTGCTCCCCAGAGCTAGCTAGTTGCATATTGCCTCCACATCAGGTCATAATCCATTCTGTACCTTCTGTATATTCAAGCTTTGCAGTAAGACCACAGTGCCCATAATTTCTCTCCCAAATTTTAACGCTCTGGATTTCCCTTCCTGTCCAAGTCTTTTCTCACAGATATTGATTAGTAGATATTCAAACTGAATATCAACTACATTGATCTCATGAGTCTTGGAAGATATGCGAAGACCTTCGGCACAGTCCCTTACTCTTGGGTAAAACTATTAAAAAAGTAAGTACCAGTTATGTATATTTGGGTCAGTTCAATTGACCAAAGAGCCACTTCCTTGGGCCACATCAAATGGAATTAGTATGTAAAATATGTAAATTATTATTCAAAATATATTAAAACAAAATTAGCTGAACAATAAATGATTTGGATTAGTGGTTAAGAGTATATGCCCACGGGTATATGGTGTAGTGGTTAAGAGCGCAGGCAACTAGCCCCAAGATTCCAAGTTCGATTCCAAGCAGTGACCTGAACAATAATAATAATAATAATAATAATAATAATAACATCGAAAAATACCTTAGGAATGAGAACCCAGGTTTGAAATTTCCCCAAGACTCATGAAGAAAGATGGAAGGTATATCAGGCGAAATGTTGTGTTAACAACAAACAAGATGAGGACAAACATCCGTCAAATGTAAATAAGGCAAATAATGTACATAATTCTTCATTTCTTAAATATAGAACTGTATTAATAAATAATTTGATTCTTTTGTAACCATTAACTCCTCTTCTTAACAGTCAAAATTTAGCCAATATTTTATGCAGTGTATATAAATAACACTTTTATTTTAAACTCATTGATGTTTTAAGAGACTTTCTCCCCAAAATTTTCATTATTATATTGGATGACAAAAAGAATATTGATGTTGCACTCCCCAATATTGACCTGCTCAATTAATGATTGTGTCAACCAGTATTTGCCTAAAAATCAAATTCTGAATGAAGTTGCTCAGATTAAAATTTCTGTTATGTTCACCCCATTATTAACAAATGTTCTTAATTTTTTCACCTATCTTTTCATTATTTAACATATCCAAAAGCAGTGAGCTGGCAGAATTGTTAACATGTTGGACGAAATGCTTTGCGGTATTTCGCCCGTCGTTACATTCTGAGTTCAAATTCCGGCGAGGTCGTCTTTGCCTTTTATCCTTCCAGGTTCGATGAAATAAGTACCAGTTAAGTACTGGAGCTGATAAAAATCGACTAGTCCTCTCCTCCAAATTTTCAGGCCTTGTGCCTATAGTGGAATGGATTATTTAACATATCCTACAGAAATGGTTATGTTTTGGGATTATAGCAATCTTGTTAGAACCAGTCACCATAACTTGATATAAGTTTATAAGGCAGAGAAACAAATTAGGTCCTTAAATAATTATTTGCTCAAACTTTTCAGTTGATTTTCGTTCCCAGGACGTCACTCCTCTTGAATTCCCCACCTCACTTCATTCCCTCCACATAGCTCCGCTCTACTGCGGCAGACATTAACTTGATGATATTCTACAGCTTTGACAATATCCTAACCATGTCACTACTAAGTATGTAATGCTGAACTTAGATTTGTATATAAACTTGGTACTTTTTATTGACATATTCCCAGGACAAAATCAAACAAATGTCTGACCTCGTTCTGTTTCTCCAAGCTTTAATAAATATTGCTTTAATAAACTTCTAATTTTAATTACAATGAATTACAATAATTATTTAACAACTTCACTTTTTTAAAAGGTGATGATTTTTCTTTTAGTTTTCATCGAATCTTATTCGCCCAGGTTTACTTAAACTGATCTTTCATTCCAAATACAATTCAGAAAACTATGCTAATGTTTTAACAAACGGTAGTTAAAAAAAAAAAAAAAAGATGGTTAAAGTTCAGGGATCGAGATACATTTGGTTAAATTAGATTGGACATATATAACAGTAGTCAGATGAACGTACACATGCACAGATAAATCTCTTAAAAAGAATTAAAACGAAGGAAAGCAATTTTATTTGAAGGTAACTTATCGGCATAAAACTTTAATTAAAGTCGCAAAAAAATTCATAGAAGTTAGTTTTAAATAATTCTAACTATGTATAAATATATATAAAAACAATGTAATTTTACCCACTTAAATCGTTACATTTAAACACTAAACGAGCAAGTATTTATAAGTTTTAAAAAAGATCCGCCCTTAATTTTACGGATGTAAATTTACGTCCTCATTTCAAAGAATTATGTTAAATAAATAGACCTCGAAACCATCCCTATTTGTTTATCTGCTTTTCAATGATGTCATAGGTCAAAGTTCGAATGACACTTATCATGTGATAAATTACTCGGCTAAAGGGGTGTTACAGGAACTGTTTATGGTGAGTTCGAATTCTATTTTGTTCATTTTAGCTTCTTTAAACGAGATTAAATTAAAACAGAAGATTTTGTTGTAATAATTGATTTAGTCTGAAATATTTAAAGTGTAATTGTGTATATATTAGCAGAGAAATAGTCTTCACTAGCTTCCAAACACTCCGTTTTTTGAAAGATTTTGTTGTGCTTCTAAAATTTATGTGCACAGATGTCTAAACTAGCACAATATAGTCTTCGTAATGTTTTTCGTTGAAAAAAGAATGAAATACTCGACACTATAGTCTAGCTCACCTTGTTTATTTCGGTTTTAACGACATTCTTTATGTAATGTATTCATATCGAGAAATGCAAGGTGTTTAAATGGTAAACGAAGTTGTACACTAAAGTAAACAATGTAATCAACACTTCTTTCTTTCTCATTTAACCAAAAGTCTTGAAATTATAGACTAAATGTTTCTTCCAGCAACCTTTGTGTTAAATAATAATACTCAAAATAATTTTCCGTTAATTATCGGAAGATGTACTACAACTTCACAAGACTTTTAATACAGCGACGTTATGACATATTAAGCTTTACCTATTATCCGGAGTTTTCGTTCGAATTTTTTCTTTTAAAGTTACCGAAAGCCTAGTAACAGAATAGTAGTAGATACTGTTTTATTGAAATAGTTTTATAAGGACTGTTTAAAATTATAACAGGCATTGCATTAATTATACACACACACACACACGCGCGCACAGCGCGTGTTTCTGTTTTGATTATTATTTATTATAATTAACTTATTATTGTGTGGTGTATTAATGATATAAAAGTATTAAAATCTTGGTGAGACCATAATACTTTTACTGGCGGTGCTCCAGTATGGTCACAGTTTTGGGAGTGCACTATATGAGAATAGGGAAGAATCGCTTGCTTTTGTTTGTGTGGTCCAATTTTAGATTATATATACATGTTTTATTATATCAGTTGAACTATAATAAAATCAAAGATGTCAACCTCCTATTTCATACGAAGAATGTTTAAACTATATGAAATTTAAATAGTAAAAAAGAAAATTAAAGGGGGTGGTGGTGGTAGTAATAAATAATAAACAATTGTCCCCCCCCCCCCAATGTCATCGCTTGCACTATGTCAGGGGAGGTAACTGTTGAAATATGCCGGTTTTTGAGCATGGTGGTCAAAACAATTAAATGACTAACACCATCTAGAAATACGGGATAGTAGTAGTTTCTTTTGTGATTAAATTATTATTTAGAGAAAAAAAGGAAAAAAAACCTCTGGTAGTGCGAAATAGATTAATGATAACACAAGTGGTTTTTGTAATCACTTGCACTTTGGTCAAATTTCAGCGAATATTCAGTTCGACGGCTGCGGAAGAATTATATTTTTCCATTTATGCCGTGCTGCGGCCATGGAGAATATTTTTGGTGCAACGAAGAATGAATTTTTGTGTTGTTCTTCTCTAAGATAGGAGGGTGTGATTATTTGGAGATTTGGCTGCGATTCGTAGCAGGTCGAATACAGACACTTCATTCAGGAGATAAAATAAAAATTATTTAATATTTTTGAATTTAAATACAAGAACAGGTAACACAGAAAAAAAATAAATAAATAAAAGGAAAGTGAAAGGTAAACAAATGATAGTCGTATGCACGCTCTCTCTCTCTTTCTCTCTCTCTCTCTCTCTCTCTCACACGTGTGTGTGTGTGTATCTATATATTTAATGTATAGGTACACAGCTGTGTATCTATATATTTAATATGCATGTCTGTTTTTCATTTGTTTACCTTTTGCTTTTCATTATTTCTGTCTTGTTAATTGCTCTTGTATTCCATGCTTGAAATTTCAGCAAACGCTTTTTTCACAATATCGATTATTAGCGATCTTTTATTGTTCGTTTTTCTTTTAGTGCAATATGTTCTATTTTGGCCGCCATCTTATATGTATTAAGTTCGAAAGATCACCAAAATATCCCCTATGGCAGACAATCGTATTGGTTACAGTACATCATAAAAATAAACCTTTCTCGGTTGCTAAACAGAGATTAGCTCGACAAAGTGAAAGTACCATATTAGAAAAACAGAAAAAAAAAAAAAAAATTACA
>NC_068981.1:173027402-173036237 GCF_001194135.2 Octopus bimaculoides | reverse complement strand
CTGGGGTCTCGAAGTGAACAGCTCCAAATGTGAGTTCTGGATCCTCAACCACCCGGCTTCTCAACATCAACCAACTATTGATCTTTTTGCAAAGTCCTTCCCTTCCATTGCAGTCCCTCCCCCATCGGCTTGGTGCTCTCTAGGAGCCCCAATCACTGATCTTGCCTTTGAGTCCATCTTCCAGTCGAAGGTGGCTGCCTTTGAACAATTGCTGTAAAACAATTGAAATGTAAAAGATATCTTAGAATTATAATTTCTTTTTAATAAAAAACTGCAATATTAAAGAATGGAGGGGCTGAGGAATCTAGCCTTTTTCTTTCTCACAAAATATGAGGCTCCTTATCTAAAATTGTGATAAATATTGAGAAAAAAGTTAGTAGCAATTGTTAGGGACTTGCAGAGAGAAGGGAGATAATTTAAAGAAATTAGAAATTTAATCTCTCAAAGTAACACCTCAATGGGGAAAAATGTTTGATTTTTACTTGCAAGCAAGAGGCAATTATTGATAAGTTTTGTCTTACTGTTGTCTAATGAAGCCTTCTGGTCAACTGACAGGTATTTTCAAATGGGTCAATAACATGAATTTTGATGATTAAGCTAAAGAGTTTTGTGCTGCTATAAGCAAACAAATGTGGTAATCTTTTGATGTTTAAACTTAAAACAATGAGCAACAAAGCAAAACAAACTGAAAACAAGGTCAATAAATCAGTGAGAGATAAACAAAATAATCATTAATAATTGGCAATGATTAAAATCCAATAAAATGAAACAGGTGTTTTTTCCTGTGAAGCTAAAATTTTATATAAGGGAAATTTAAAACCTGAACTGTCAGTTCTCTGGTTAGTTTTCTACTTTATGTCATGGGCTTCAGCTTCGAATGTGTGTCTTTTTTTCCATTTCAGTTTCTTGATGTGAAGCCAGCTAATTAAAGTATATTAACCCTCAATTTAGTTCATATTTAACAGAAAACAAAACCAAAAAACAAAATCTTATTTTACACAAAATTAGATTTTACAATTATTATTTTTGTTATAATTTCATTACTGATTATTACCAACGTTGCCTACTAGTTATCTTTTTACTTTGATTCCTTGAACTTCTTTTTAGTTTATTTCACATTGTTTTTCACCATTTCATGTGCTCAAAGACCAAAAAATTTTCAAAAAATTCTTAGTGAATTGAAGCCAGACTTCCCTATTTGACAGGATGCAAATTCATTTTGTAAGATTAGTTTTTAATTCCTTGGAAATTATCTTCCCCTTTCTTTGAGAGTTACTAACAATTGTTGCTGGGACTTTTCCTTTTTTCCAGTTCAGAGGGAAATATCAGTCAAGAATTTTTTGACATATAACATTCAGTGTATCTTTTAAATTAAGGATGTTGATGTGACGATGATAAGTTTATTCTGATATATTTATGTGTGTGTGTGAAAGAAAATAAGGATTAAAGAAAACCCTCCCAAAACTGTTCATATTAGAATCAAAGTTTTACTATTTAGCCATTAACATAACATCAAGCCATAATCATCTTTCTGTTGGTCTGAATTTGATGGCTGTTCCTTGCTTCTTCCCTAAACCTGCTTCTCATTCAATCAATGCTATAGTATTCTGCATCTGTTATTCAATTTAGTTTCCCAATTCAGTCACTTTTAAACACTTTTCCTTGGCTGTTTTACTTTCCATTCAACTTAACCTTAATCAGTTATCTGTCTCTATCCTCAGCTAAGATGATGTGAGGGCTATGATCACGTCTCTTTTTTGTCTGATGGAGTATAAGTCTTAGATTGTGTAACTGAATGTAAGAATTGTATTTTATTTAGTGAATTCTAAAGTAAGAAAAATTGCAAAATATTTTTACTTTTAGCTTGAAAAGATTAATCTTTGAAATTCTGTCTATATTGATGAAAAGCAGGTTTTAATGTTTGAATATAGTAATTTTAGCATTTTATTTTGGCAAGGTGGGCCTCAAAGTATTATCTAGTCAAATTATAACAGTAGCAGACTGCAGGGGGTGGCAATTTTATGTATAATTCTGTGCCACAGAATTATAGAACAGTGTTTAATGATATCTGATGAGCTTATCTTATACTGTCTGTCTGTTCCTTCTACCTCTCTCTTCCTTTACCCCCTCTCTCTCTCTCCCTTCATCTCCCCCTCTCTGTTTTGCAACTTTGTGGTACTGTGTTAGATTCCATTCTGCACAATAGTCAAGTGCCTCCTGTAGATTTGGGTTGATGGGAATTTGGTTGGCAAAAACTGTAAGGGAGCTTGTCGTATGTGTGTGTGTGTTTGTTTACCTCCTTAAACCAATGTCGTGTTTATTTTGTGCTGTTTATGTCTTGTAACTTAATAGTTTGCTAGAGATTGAAAATATAAGTACCAGTGTGGAATATGTCCTGTTATGTTGGACTAATCATTGAAGGCACAGTGCCTGTGCATGGCAACAGTATAACAGGCATCTATCTACCTACCTATCTATCTATCTACCTACCTATCTATCTACCTATCCACACATCATGAAAAAATTACCTCTTCATTGGACTAAACTTTCTAGGTCATCACACATATTTACTATGTCAATTGCTTATCTACTTCTAACCTACAGTGTTTGCTTAGAAACTCTTCCATTTCTTGTCAGGTGTTCATAATACCAGTCTAAACTTAAGTAAATATTGTGAAATTTGAGCTTGAGTTGAATTTGATATATCACATTGAAATGTGTATTTTTATCTTGCTAATTTTGAAATATCTAAATTGTTATATATTTTTCTTTTGTTGCTCTTCCATTGAATTTTCTTCCACCTATAACTATTCTCATTTTTCGTTATACTTCCCTCTCATCCCTTATTTTTTGGTTAATGTTTTTTCTTTTACTACCATTGTTGCATAGCTGTGTGGTTAACAAGCTCACTTGGCAGCCATGTGGTTTTGGGTTCAGAGCCACTGTACTGTACCTTGGGCAAGCATCTGCTATAGCTCCAGGCCTTGTGAGTGAATTTCATAGGTGGAAACCGTGTGGAAGCCCATCATATGTGTACACACACACACACACACACACACACACACACACACACACACACACACACGTACGTGTGAGTGTGTCTTTCTTTGCCTCCTCCCCCAGTTGATAACTATTTATGAACTGGGGGTGAGGGGCAGATGTCCTGTAATTTAGTGGTTCAGCAAGAAAGACTGACAGAAGTACCAGATTATAAAAAATAAGTACCAGGGTATATTTGTTTGGTTAAAACCCTTCACAGTAGTGCCCCAGTATGGCAGCAGTCCAGTGACTGAAACAAGTAGAAGGTAAAAAGGTATATTTCACATAAAATTTGTGGCATGAATATAGATAATTTATTACAGTCTTAAACACAGTTTAAGTGATCTCATAAATTAGATTGTTTGCCTTCATGCTTTGAATACTAAACCTCTTGAAAAGTAAAATAATCCACCTTAGAAACGATCTTAACTTTTTAACTGCTAAACTAAATTTCATGGTCATTTTAGTAATGATGTTAAATATCTACCAAAAATTGAATTGGTATTTTCTGCAGGTTATATTGCTTCAATAAACTTAATGTGTCTCAACAAAAAAAAAATAGTTTCAAACATGATATTCCTCAACAATAAAACTGCATTTTGCAGTTAAGAGTAATGGAATTTTGAGTGGATTTATTAGATTCCACTGTAATAGGTTAACTGACAAAGCATTTAAGATTTATATTTTATTCTTAAACACTGATCTGATAGCATCAGTGTTTGAGGGTGAAATTTAATTTTGTCTTTTAACTTAGCATTGTTTGTGGCTTATTTTCGTCTATAACTACAATTGAATTTTTCTTTATTCAATGTTGTTCATGTAAATTCCATTCTCTACTAATGTTTCTATACATTTGGCCTACATGCGTTTTCTTAACAAGTCTGTTACTCTAATGGGTTTTCCTAATATAATTGAAATGTTTCTTTTCATACTATCATGTACGTCCTTTGTTATTTAAGTCAACATATTATACAGTTTTCCCACTATCTAGTTGTCATAGCAAGCTGTTTAGGAAGGTGCCTCAATTACTTTTATAATCTTTGGAGAGAGTCAGGCCAACATTCAGGTTGTATTTTAAGCATTTCTGTTTTCTTTTTAATTCAGAAAATGTATTTCCAATATAGATTTATAATTTTTCTATTTTCCTTTCTCTAACTTTTTAAGATTTCAATTTTGTTTGCTTATTTCAAACAATAGGGTCATTGCATAAATAATGCAGTTTTTTTATACTTCTTTTATTTTTCAGAATTAAGATAAACAAAGTTCTTTTCTAATCTAAAATATACTCTCTTTCATTTTCTATAATGCTCTTCCATCTATCTGGTAGACTTACAAGGCCCCTCTTTCAAAATTCACTTTTTTGTGATGAAAAATACTCCTCGAGTACTGTTCTGACCTTGTTTACAAAATTCATATTTTTTCTGTCCAAATGATTTTGAAGACTGCGGAATAAATGATAATCAGATGGGGCAATGACTGGCGAATATGGTGGGCAGGGCATCGTTTCCCATTCAAACTGCTCCAGCCTTTGGAATGTTGTCCTTGCTGTATGTGGCTGAGCATTATCCTAATGGAAGAACACCTTTCGTTTTGAAACCAAAGCTGGTCATTTTTCTTCTAGCACTGAGTTAAGTCGCTCAAGCCGCTTGCAGTAGATTTCATTTGTTATTGTTTGGTTCGGGTTTAAAAGTTCAACATGGACTAAACCTTTCATATCCCACCAAACAGATAACAACACCTTATGTAGGTGAAAACCTTCTTTCATCTGGGGTGCTGGTGTTTCTCTTTTCCCTGCCTACTGTCTTCAGTGCTTGATATTTTTATACAGAGCCCATTTCTCATCATCAGTCACTACTTGGTAAAAAAAAAGTTATTTCATAAGACGTGACAGCAAAGAAGAGCACATGTTCACTCTCTGCACGTGATTATAGACTCAGAGGAACCCATTGACCCAATTTGCTGACTTTTCTGATGTTATGCAGGTGTTGATGAATGGTTGAATGACCAAATCCAAGCTTCTCTGCTAGTTCCTCAACAGTTATGATGGGATTTTGTTCCACTAGGGTTTGCAGGATGTCCTTGTCGAGCTTTACAGATCTTCTAGGACTAGGCTTGTCTTCTGGGCTGTAGTTTTCGGCTTGGAATTTCTGGAACTGCCATTGACACTGGTTTACACATATTGTCTGATCCCCGTATACTGCATTAATGTTCCTTGCATTTTCTGTTGTGTTTTTACTTTTATTGAACTCAAAGCAAAATATGCTCCTTTGTCACTTCCATTATGGCTTTCAAAAATAATTGTTAAAATCGAACTGCACTGTTAAAAACTTGTGCTAGAAATAAGAACAAGGTAAAATTACTACCTGCAAGTTGATGCCGGTAGTTTATCCCGTCCCCCTCCGACTTTTAGTTCATGCTATTAAAAAAAAACTGCATTATTTATGGACTGACCCAATACACTGAGCTGTTTGAATTTGGAAAATTCCCAGTTTTAATTTCATGGATTTATTTTAATTTTCAAAACATCGCCCAATATTACTTGCCCAAACTTGTGCACGCAGATACAGATGTATGGTTAACTCTGACTGATGGAGTGAACCCTACTCCCCATATCTAGATAATGTGGTTCTAGAGACTGTGGATCTTAAAAACAAAATAATAAGTCCCAAATGATTAATATGATGGAGCATTCTTTATCATAAGTGCTCTGCTAGTTGCTCTGAGGTTAAGCAACGTCTGATAGCATTAAAAATAAACATTTCTTTTATATTGCAATTTGTGCATATAAACTGTGATTCAATATTATTGTGAATTTTAAATGTTACATAAAAGCTGTATACAGGTTTTTTATTACTCTTCATACTATCTTTGTCATTTGTATGAAATTAAGACTCTATAAATTTTCTAAGAGGAAAAAAAAAAAAAAAGAATGCAATAACAAATCTAAGGAAAATAGGTGCTGTATTTTAAATTTATTCTGGTATATTTAACTGTTTTCTTACCAACCTGCTGGACAGGTTCACTCTCTTCCTATCATATTAACTTTCAGATCACTTTTAAAGTGATCTCAATTAAAATCTTTCATCAAAATTTTATGCTAATTTGTTATAAACATCCCCAGGCAATTGTCAAGTCTACTGTGCTTTAAGATGGTATAGTATATATCATCACCATTTCAACACTTTCAAAATGGTTGACATAAATTTACACACGCAATGTGCATGCTTTAAATTGGTCAACATAACTATATACTGCCTGACTTTACAACCTGTCGCCTGAGTTAGTACCGGTCCACCTGCCAACTGATAGGCTGGTTATATGTTACAGATCTTTTTGTTTGGCTGCCAGCAGTTTAAAAATTAAAGTTTATCAAAAATTTTAAAATTTGGTACATTAATGTAGTTTTCCAAGCTGAATTGCTGGGGTTATTTCACCTTTTCCACAAAAATGTTTTTAAAAGGTTATAGAGGTTTAAAGTTTGATAATTTTCATCCCGTCAGGAAACAGGACTTGGAAGGTGTCATTTTGTGCATGACTGCACATTTTGTCAATATCCTGAAAATAGCACTTGTGCTTTTATAAGAAACCATAAACAAATGAATTACGCATGACATATAACCCCTCATAACTTTTTTATTATTTGGAATTTTCAGAAAATTTGTGCTAACAAATACCCCAGCCTCTCCCTGGAACCACTTCCTTATAAAATCCCTTCCTACTCTATAATTCCACTAATAAATACTTTCTGTGCTTCCTGTTACATACCCTCCTCCTCCGAGCTACATCTCTGGACTTTCACATCTTATCTTTAACACCCTCTCATATCTGCTATCTTTCTCAACATACTGTATCTCCCACCAGAAGCTCCTTTCATCCTCTACTCTCTAAAGCCACCTCTAGAGACTTCTGACCTCTCTCTCCTTCCACCTTGTACATTTCCCTATTTCCTGATCTATCTACAGGTTTATACCGCTGCTCTTCATCCTTCCTGTCATCTTCTACCAGAGCTATTCCTATATCTTCCACCCCCTCCCATACTGATATTTAGCATCAACTACACCCCCACCTTTATTTATCATTCTCTGCATTTACTGCTACCTCTATCTCTAATCATCAGTCACTATCCTTTCATGGTCTTATGAACTTACCCACTCACCTTTCTCAATCCTCTGTCCATATTCTCGCTTATACTCACAATCTTATATCTTGAGTGTTTGCTCTAACACTCCTCATCACCACCATCTTTGACTTTCTTTCAGCTCTTCTCACCCACCGTTTTATATAATGCAGGGTAGCTCCCCTATATCTCAACATTTATGTTTGTCCCTTTATAACAGCTGACATAAATCCACCTCCCCTCTCTTCCCATTTAGTTATGATCTCACTACTGCCAGTGGTATGAAAAAGTGCCTGGTACATTAAAAAGAACATTCAACTGCTGAAACCATGTTGAAGCTGACACTGGAGCACATTGTGGCCCTGTGCCAGCATGGACAAATGAATGTTAAAAGATGTTGATATATATAAATGTGCATATGCAGATATATATGCATATAGGGGAGCACACTTATGTACATGTATCTGCATATTTTGCATATAAGTATATGTACATGTATCTGCATATATGTGCATATGTGCACATTTGACATATGTTCATATGTCTGCCATTCTTGTGACAATGTCAAATAGCATTGGGGGGTCCTTGCTGTCTTGCCTTCTGTCATGGACAGAAAGTTCTCATCAGTTGGTGTTATATGTATAATACCAGAGCTTTCTACCTTCCAGTATAACATGCATTTGGGTGCTGGTGTCCACAGTGCTTGTGCTATTGGTACTAGATGCAATTATACTTTTTTCTGTTCATCCTGGCTTCCATATAATCCATGGCTGAGATCATTGACTTGTTACTAGAAGCAAGAGTAGTAGTGGTGGTGGCAGTATTATCGAAGGTGCTGCTACTGCTGTTGTTGCTTCAACTACCATCAATGGTGGTAGTAGTAACTGGGCAATTATCATTTAAGTCTTTCCATTTTGAACTTTGAACACACAAGTACAAAGGAGTGGCTCTCTGCCTCTTTCTGCATATTTTCTCTTGTCATCCATTTTTCATCATCACATGATGCTATTTGCAAAACTATTGTTTCAAAAGTGTTGGTAAACAGTCTTTCTTTTAAATTATTTCGGCCTCATATTAGGTTGGCAAAATGTCCTCTCTGTTCATAATAACATCAATTTCAAAATATTACTTCAATTATTAAAATTAGATTAAAAAAAGAGAGATGAAAGCAAAGTTGATTTTAGTGGGATTTGAACCATAAAAATCCATAACAAACATTGCAAGACATTTTAGCTTATGCTGGAACAATTCAGCCAATAGTAATGGTAATAAAAGGGATGATGTTTAGAAATAATTTTTGTGAAACAAATCCCTTTAACAATTTTTCTTCTTGTTTTACTAATATGTCTGATGAAAAGGCAAGAATATCACAACCTTCTTTTTTCAGGAACTTAAAATATAAGAATTTATTTTTTCACCTAATTTTAATAATTTGAACTAATATGCAGGCATGGCTATGTGGTAAGAAGCTTGCTTCCCAACCAAATGGTTCTGGGTCCAGTCTCACCGTGTGAGACTTTGAGCAAGTGTCTTCTATAGCCTCAGGCCAACCAAAGCCTTGTGAGTGGATTTGATAGATAGAAATTGAAAGAAGCCTGTCGTGTGTGTGTGTGTGTGTGTGTGTGTGTGTGTGTGTATGTGTCTTTGTGTCTGTGTTTGTCCCTGCCACCATTGCTAGA
>NC_068981.1:173015570-173027392 GCF_001194135.2 Octopus bimaculoides | reverse complement strand
GTCTTTGTGTCTGTGTTTGTCCCTGCCACCATTGCTAAACAACCAATGTCAGTGTGTTTATGTCCTCACAACCTAGCAGTTTGACTAAAGAGACCAATAGAATAAATACTAGGCTTACAAAGAATAAGTCCTGGGGTTGATTTCTTCGACTAAAAGCCTGTAAGGCAGTGCTGCAGCATGGCCACAGTCAAATGACTGAAACAAGTAAAAAGAAATTTTTTGAAATTGATAATTTTTTTTTCAATTTTTTTTTTCTTTCAGTATCCATTTGGTGTTTTTATAAACTGTTGAATCTAAAGGAGTCAAAGACAAACTCCCATAATGTCTATATTTCGGAGCGAAGAGATGACATTATGTCAACTGTTTTTACAGTCTGAAGCAGCCTACCCAGTTGTCTCTGAATTAGGAGAACTTGGTATGGTTCAATTTCGTGATGTAAGTAGAAAAATCCTCTCTCTCACTTTTTTGTTTTTTTAATTTTCTTTTGCTTTTTTAGTGTCTGCTGTTGGGACAGCAAGTCTGAAAGGTTAACACTAACCATATAAGCATCTCTTATCTGTAGCTATGAAATCCTAAATGGGCAGTTAGTAGATGCTCATAAGCATATCTGGGATTTCACAACATAGCAAATAGGGCACATATTAGTATCTCTGGGATTTTGTGAACAATACATGTATGTACCACTGGGATTCCATAGTGATAGACAAGAAATGTTTATATGCATCTGTGGTATGGATAGTATTAAGTCCACTTTGCAATTGTGTAGTTCCATGTTTGATTCTTCTGTTCATCAATTTCAACAATGGTTATTTATTATAATTTCAAGGTCACACTTGTGTCACATCTAGTTCATCTGAAAGGCACATTGAAGATACAAATATTTGTAGAATACTCATCCTCTTCTGTGGAGGTGCAATGGCCCAGTGGTTAGGGCAGCAGACTCGCGGTCGTAGGATCGCGGTTTCGATTCCCAGACTGGGCATTGTGAGTGTTTATTGAGCGAAAACACCTAAAGTTCCATGAGGCTCCAGCAGGGGATGGTGGCGAACTCTGCTGTACTCTTTCACCACAACTTTCTCTCACTCTTTCTTCCTGTTTCTGTCGTACCTGTATTTCAAAGGGCCAGCCTTGTCACACTCAGTGTCACGCTGAATCTCCCCGAGAACTACGTTAAAGGTACATGTGTCTGTGGAGTGCTCAGCCACTTGCACGTTAATTTCACGAGCAGGCTGTTCCGTTGATCGGATTAACTGGAATCCTCATCGTCGTAACCGACGGAGTGCCAACCACTATCCTCTTCTACTTGAAATAAAGGAATAGATAGTTCCAATGATTGAATGTCTGGAATACTGATGGAAGTTTTTGAGTCTCATCATCATCATCATTGTTTTAATGTCCACTTTTCTCTATGCTTGTATGGGTCAGATGATAACTTTGTTACCGTAGATTTTTCTGTGGCTTCTTGTTTACATTGCCTGTCTCTCAGCATGGTAATATCCAACAAAAAGCAGCTGAGACATACTTTTGTGGAAGATTGTAAACAAATGACATCATTTGTTCGAACAGTGCATACAATTTATGTTGTATGGCATTTGATATACCTGTATTTGTCCATGGTGTTCAAATACATCTCTGGCCACTCTGAGTTATTTCCCTTAGTTAATTTTTGCTTAAATTATGTGCATGTGTAATGTAAATGGAATAAGAAAACCATACTTATAGTATTGTTTTTACAATTAAAATATATTTTCTGTAATGAATTGTTGTATAGCCTGTAGCTGTCGTTATTAAATACCTCCTTCAAAGCTTGAAAAATAAATCAAAACAATTTATGACTGAACTTCAGATGTTCTTAGGATGTTACTCTATCATTAAATCCATTGCCTTCTCTTCATACAGCAAACTTCCTTGAAGTGAAATCTTTAAATGGCTTTCAGTTTGAAAACTACTGCTATCATGACTTCCCCTTCCTTTGATGCGATGTGTTAACTAATTTTGTTTTCCTTTCTTCTTACTCTCTGCTTTTTGTCTGGCAGAGTAAATGCATGAAGTACATTAGAAGTACTATTAGTACAATTAAAATAAATATGAAAATTATACTGTATAATTTTGATTATAACATGCTCTATACATTTTGTTTCAACTATACACATTTGCTCATTCAGTTCTGCTAAGACCAGGAAGAGAGAAAGTTGGTGAAAACAAACTTACTGCTTCACATCACATCAGGGTAGTCTAGTAATGCATCAGAAGATGAAATCATCTGTTACTAGTAGATCTTTGAAGGGAAAGCTGTTTGGAGATTTATTCTCTAGGGAGGATGCCAGATGAAGTAGGTGCTGTGGTTAAGTGACGGATTTAACAGTGGCTAAGTGATAACCTGAGAATATATGTAGTTCCATAATTATTTTGTTGTTGCCATTTTTCAAGCTTTGACTAGGGTATTGCATACTGAAATATCAGCTATGGGCTGTGTAAACAATCTATCATAAAAATATATAATTCATCAATATAAATTATAGAAAAATATGCACTGCATGGCTTATATTGTTTACTCGTATTAACAGTATTTTTAATATATTCCACACATTGTATTTCAAGTATGCTTGAAGATGCATGTGTATAATTTGGCAAATAAAATAAAAGGTGACAAGAAAATTTATAAACCAAATCCTTTTGACAGAAGTCCCTTGTGATAGTCATTCTGCCTAGGTTACATAGATAGTTCCTTATTTTAGTACAGTGTGTGCTCTCATTTTGTTTCAATTACCTGCATTTGTTCATTCAACTATGCAAGGAATAGGTAGAGAGAAAGAAGGAAAAAACAAAATTACTGCTCCACATCATATCAGGGTGATGTGATGCAGCGAACCATTGGTTGGACCATTGGGAAACATGTAATCGATGGCACTATTGTCAACAAAATGATATGAAATAAATATAATTGAGATACATTTCACAAAATATGGAATTAAGATCTATTTAGAACTTCTACTAATTTTAATTTAAGCTTAGTATATTTGGCATATTTAAATATTTTATATTTCAGTTTTTGAATTTTAGCAATTTCCTTCATTCTAATTATCTATAATTGATTTCAATTCTAGCTTAATCCAGATGTTAATGCTTTCCAGAGAAAATTTGTTAGTGAAGTCAGGAGGTGTGAGGAAATGGAAAGGAAAATGAGTATGTAATCAAATTATATTGTTATTCTTACTTTATTTGTTTTTTATATTTTGTTATAAATAGCTTTAAAATGTATGTATTTTGTCTGAGGTGAGAGTATTTCTTTATTTTGGATCTGTTATTGACACCAAGTATCTACTGGTAATCTCTCCAATCATTTTTCAGGTGATATTCACCTGAAGGCGATTGGAGACTATTGATCCAATTCAGGATGAAGAAATAGTTTGATAAACAGTTATCAGCTTTAATTGTATATATTTTATTCTTTGCATTTTAGATTCTGTTTGTTTATCTGCTTATTAAATCACTAAATTCTTTCAATTATCCTTTTTCTCATAACATTTAGGGTATATTGAAAAGGAAATGACCATCGACGGAATAAAAATGGATGTCAGTGGTGTGACACCAAAAGCTCCTCCGCCTAAAGAGATGGTTGACTTAGAGGTAAACAAAACTTATTCTTTCAGCATAGATACTACAAGATATCTTGTCTGTTGCTCTGCTAATCTACAACCTTGGATTACTTTTTTTTATTACTCTTTTATTTGTTTCAGTCATTTGACTGTGGCCATACTGGAGCACCGCCTTTAGTCGAGCAAATCGACCCCGGGACTTATTCTTTGTAAGCCTAGTACTTATTCTATCGGTCTCTTTTGCCGAACTGCTAAGTGACGGGGACATAAACACACCAGCATCGGTTGTCAAGCAATGCTAGGGGGACAAACACAGACACACAAACACACACACATATATATACATATATACGGCGGGCTTCTTTCAGTTTCCGTCTACCAAATCCACTCACAAGGCTTTGGTCGGCCCGAGGCTATAGTAGAAGACACTTGCCCAAGGTGCCACACAGTGGGACTGAACCCGGAACCATGTGGTTGGTAAGCAAGCTACTTACCACACAGCCACTCCTGCGCCTATACTTGGTACTTTTTTTTATTGGTCTTTAAACAATGAAAGGCAGAGTTGACTTCAGTAGAATTCTCAATTACTGACATCTAATTGATCCCTGTCAACCTCTGCTTCGAACGGTTTCAGTTCTCTTACATGACTAATATTCTTAAAGGCATAAATATCACAACTCTTAAAACCTTCATGTTTATCTGAAGAAAGGCACTGTACTCTCTGAGATTGAATCCTTATTATGACAGTAGTTGTAAGATAAATCCAGAAACATGGAAAAAAATAAAAGAAAAATGATACAATATAAACCTTACATTTAATTAAAATATATATATATTTAATTAAAACACTCTGCTGATTGTTTTCAGGCTTCATTAGAAAAAATGGAATCCGAACTAAGGGAAGTAAAAGTAAACGAGGTTGCTCTCAAGAAAAATTACTTGGATTTAGCTGAACTGAAAGAAGTTTTGACAAAGGTTCAAGGTTTTTTTGCTGCAGTAAGTATATTTGTTGAAATTTTGATTGCCTTTTTTTTCTTGTCTTCACATTCTCTAATTGCAGCACAACCTAACATATATTTGTTTCAGTTTCATACTTTGGTCTTTAACTATTATCAACCTACAGGGTGTCCACAAAGTCTGGGTACATGGGGATTAACACATACTTTAAGGAATTATTATTTCTTATATTTAATTGTTTATGCTATGATTTTATTTACTTCATGTACCCACATGGGGATTAACACATACTTTAAGAAATTATTATTTCTTATATTTAATTGTTTATGTTATGATTTCATTTACTCCATGTACCCAGACTTTGTGGACACCCTGTATATTGGCTCTCTATTTGATTAACTTCTTTACAGTTCATCATGTCTCTTATATAGTCTTAATGTATTTAGGATTCCAGTCCAAGCTCATGCTTTCTTACAGTTAAAAACTTATAAGCACACACAGTTTTAAATAAAAATTTCTTTAGTTAAATTATTGATTAAAAAAAACAACTTATTTACTTACAAACTTAGAAAAATTTGCTGCAGTTGTTACTGCAAAATCTGTGTCTTTTGCTTTTGTTAAAGATTGGCTAAATATTTTATTGATTAAAAAAAAAACAACACTTTCTTTTGTTAATTTATAAAACAGAGGTCAAGTTGTAACTAAAGGCATTTTAGTAAATCTAGTTGGTTGAATGATTATGAGCCCACATCTCAGTCTAAGAATTGTTCTGCTTATTAAAGTCATAAATTCTAATTAGTTTAACTCTCATTCTGATGCTACCATGTTAAAAGTAAGAATACATTTTATAATGAAATAGTCACCTATGTATCTTAATGTACATTTGTCATTGACAGGTAAGTTACTGTGGTATTTGTCTAAAGATAACATCTCTTATGGGTATTTTGTATTAAAAATCTCTCTCTCTCTCTATATATATATATATCAGGGGGAGACGAAAATCATCACAGCAATGCCTAATGAGACTGCCAGATGCATTTTAGCCTAGCTAGGTCTTATCAAAAATATATATTCAAAGCCAGCCACATACCTAGATAGGTTTTTATATTTCTTGGTTGTTTTGATTTAGGTAATGGATAGTCACTACTAGAAAAAAAAAGTGTCTGTAGCAAAGTTGAAACTTGACAACTTCCTATGAATAAAGAAGTGTACTAAATATGATGTACTGGCAAAAGAATATCATCTTTAATATATGGTTTGTTGAAAGAGGAGCATTTTTGATATTTGGAGTAGTTTCTGGTCTAAAAAATGGAAGAGAAATTCAATTCATCTTTGCCTGTATTGTTTCAACAATTTGTTGATTTCCAATAATATGGGCATGTCGTGGCTGTGTGATTAAGATGTTTGTTTTCTAACCACATGGTTTTGGATTTAGCCCTGGTTGACCAATGCCTTATGAGTGAATTTGGTTGGTGAAAACTAAAAGACGCCAAATATATATGAGTGAGTGAATATATTTGTCTCTCCTTGTCTTAACATGGCATGATAGTTGTAAATGAGCGTCATTGTCATACAAGCAGTGTCATTCATTTCCAATATTCTGTAAAAGCATGTCTAGCTATGGGCAAATATTACTTTGCTTGGAAACAGTGTTGGCAACAGGAAGGGTATCTAGCTGTAGAAAAGCTGCCTTGATAAATCTACCTGACCCATATAAACCTGAAAAAGTGGATGTTAAAATAATGATGAATAAAGAAAGACTTTTAATTTATACTGACACACACATGTTGAATTTTTTCCATCAAAATATTTGTTTAAAAGATAATTAAAAGCAGAATAGTGAATTGTTAAAAAAAGACTTTGAACTATAACAATTTTGTTTTTTATTTTGTGACAATTTATCTGAAGAAGTTTTTCTGAGTTGAATTTTCCTTCTGGCAGCATGCTCAGGAGCCTCAAACATACATGGAAGATCATTATTCTGTGATACCTGATAACTCAGCCATGACTTCTGGAACCTCAGCTGTTCAACTTGGGTAAGTAGTTTTATACTTTTGGTTTGTTAATTACTTGAATGCCTTTCACATTTAAAAAACAGTTATGTTAGTGTTTATCTTTTTATACTCTCTGCAATTAAGATGTTAAATGAAATAATACACCAACCATTATACATTTAGTGATTCATCAGTACTTTGGCAAATATGTAGCTTATTGCTTCACTGAGGAGGTTGTAAAATGACTGAGACACACATGAGTTGTGTCCTTAGTTTTCTTAATCCATTACCTACCAGTGATCTCATATGAGATCACTTAAAAATTACAAATTTCATAATTATCTGTCAATATTTACACATATCTAACCTTTTTGCTATATCTACTAGGTATATTTCTCTGATATTCAAATGAGGTTTGCTAATTTTTCACCCAATATCTCGCTTATTTCTATTTGAAATGTTATTTTGATCATCCCAGCGTGTTTCTAAGGCTGTTTTATGCTAGAAATCAAAGTTTCATAAAAAAATTCCAGTTAATAGAATTATGGGAGGTAATGGGTTAAAAATAACTAAAATAATATTAGTGACTATGTCATTCACTAATGTATGTCATTGCTTTTTTTCCCGACCACATAATCATTTCTGCATGTTTTTTTTAAATAGTTTCTGTATTAAATATATTCATGCTAATTTATTTCAATTTGTTTTTATGTCTGTTGTATTTAGTAAGGTGAGCAACTCTGAATAAAATACAGTGGTAATATTGAGATGTTGTAGCATCTGCTCTTAACTTCAAATAGATTAGTTACCCATTTATTACAAAAGTATTGATTTTCCTTACCATGCTTATAAGGAAATAAAATAAGAATTTACAGCTATGCTTTTACTCTGTAATTTAAGGTTCATAACTGGAGTTATAAAACGAGAGAAAGTTCCAGCTTTTGAGAGACTGATGTGGTTTGCATGCAGAGGCAATGTCTTCCCTCGTTTTGATGAAATAAAAGACCCTCTCATTGACCCAGTTACAGTAAGCTTTTTAACTACCATCTTCACTGGAATTTATTATGTATTGAGGTGGGCAAGAAAATAGATATCCACATTTATTCGAGATTTTAAAATGTAAAAATCATTAAAAAAATTAAAATTTCATTCTCAAAGAATACTTTCAGATTTCTTTTTCTTTGTGTATATTAAACTGTAACATTGAAATTCTCTGCAAAGAGAGCAGTTCTAAATATCAGAACATCTTTTTACAATAGAAATGCTAGTTTTTTGTTTTGTGTGTTTCACTTACCATGTCATTATAAATACTTGCTTATATTGTAATTTATTTTCTTCACAGGGTGATGAAATTAGGAAAAATGTTTTCATCGTGTTTTATCAAGGAGAACAGTTGAAGAACAGAGTTCGTAAAATCTGTGAAGGGTAAATCAGTAAATTTATTATCATTTTCCTTCTTTACAACTTTAGAGCTTATAGAATCTTCCTATATGTATATAGACAGTATTATCAAAAATGATCTTGACTAGATCTCCATTGTATGTGTGTACAAATATAGATTGTCATATTCATAAAGGAAACCAGTCTTCCTTCACAAAATTTATAATACAAAAACTATTTGCTTTGATATATCCCATGAGAGGGCTATTGTTAATGGCAAAAACTAAGTATTTTATAGCAGTTTTCTAACAGTCCTATTAGAAAATGTTTGTGATATTCTCTCATGGAATATATGAGGAATGTAAGCATGACCTTGTAATTAAAAAGTTTAGTTTGTAAATCTGTGGTTTCAGTTTCTATCTCTGTATGGTACCTTAGATATGTGCTTTTTTATCATAGACTCAGGTTGCCAAAACTTTGTGAGTGAGATTTGTTAGAAAGTGTATGAAGTCCTATTGTTAGGTGGTAGATTTAATCTGTCATCAAGTTTAACACCCTTTCCAAGCCCTTGGATGCCTTTTAGCCAAGTACATTTCAATGCAACCATTTGGGCAAGGTTTCTGGTCTTATGATAACTTCTTTCCACTATTTTGACGGCTCTGAAAAAGATCACAGGCACTGCTTTCCTCTTCTAAATCATGTAAATTAAAATGATCTGGAAAAATATGAGCATGAAAAGTATAAACATGAATCCATGTTTTTATTTCTATTAGCGATGCATTAAATTTATTTAGTCTTCCTCTTCAATTTCTTTACCCTATTGTTCTATATCAGTTTGTATATACCTTTGGGTGGTTAAGCACTACTAAAGGCTTTGTCTTCATGTAGGTTATTTAGATGAAAATTAACTTAGTTGAACTCCTGTATTCTGGATTTACCTATGCTATGATTTGAACTTTGCATTGCATGTTAATGAAACACTGATGATTGTACTTCTTACCATGGTGGGCTTTACACACATATGGTACCAACTTGCAGCTTGATAGACTGAGTCATTTGCAAGTTGATCATGGTCAAAACACTGACAGTAACATGATATAAACTGGCTCTTTTGGCCAGCGGTCCAGTATGCCATTGACACGCTCAGTGATTTTTTTTTTTTTAATATTAACCCAGTAAAAGAAAATATTCAGGAGATGGAAATAGAAATTTTATTATCATAACTATCCTTTATTTTCTATAATGGTAAATATCTACTTGGCAAATGGACAGTATTTAATGTATGTGGGAATAAGGATAATGGAGATTTCTAATTTTGACACAAGCCAACAGATTTTTGCAAAGGGATGTCTTCAATTTAGTACTTGATGGTTATTTTACTAACCCCAGAAGTAAAAAGGTAAAGTATATAACTGGATATCACAAGACCTGTTGTCTAGTGAGTGTACTAATTCTTCCATCCACAGCCCTCAGCAATGATAGTAGTCATGTGTTTTACCATCTATATAACATATAATTGAATCAGAGGGTCTTTCATCGAATAAACATTCATTCTTATAAAAGCTGCCTTAAATGGAAAGATATATTGATTTTAATCACTTGTAGATGTAGTCTCAATCTCCTGTTGCTGATCAGCATGAAGAAATAAATGGAAAACTAATGATTATAAGAACTTCATTATAGTTAGGCACAAAGAGATGCTATTTGATTGAATTTTCTCTTGATACATACTTGATCCTCTATAGAAAAAGACACTTAGTTGACTCTTAGTAGAATTTATATTTGAAGAAACATTAGGCACTGAATTAGACATGTATTTTCTCTCAATGGCTGTTCCTATGAATATCATATTTTCGCTACAGACATTATGAAAGCATTATGTTAAAGTAAAACTATTCTACTTTCAGTTTTCATGCCAATGTTTACCCATGTCCTGACACTGCTCAAGATCGCCAAGAAACTCTCACGGGAGTCACAAATCGTTTGCTAGACTTAAATATTGTAAGTATGTTTAAAATAATATTGACTCTATAATTAAAGATAGTTAATTACTGCATTAGTTGTGTATATTTGTTCTTTTGCATTTAAAATTCTCACATTTTAAAATAGTTCTATGTTTTAGCTATAAATCATGTAATGAGATTAAGAAATTTAGATCTTTATGAAGCAAGAATTATGTGAAAATGGCACTTGTATTATTTTTCCTCAAACCCTATACTAGCTTTCATTCCAAGAATGACTGCCTTGTAAAACTATTTTCCTTCACCTATCTTTTTTCATTCCAGTAATCTCTTATTATTTCGACTTCAGATCAATCAAATCAGTTCATTGGTTTATATCTGATCTAAGATATCTCATCACTAATGACTTTACCCCTTTTGATACCAATCTACTTGAGGTTGTCCTTGTTTCCAGGATACAAACTTCCTATTTTAAAATGATCTAAATTATAATTTTCCATTAAAATTTCTTGTTAATTTGTGTTCCAAACACTAGATTAATAACAACAAAGTTATTTTACTAAATTCTTCATGATTTTAAAAATTAATTGAAACAAAGGCATATATATTAACACAGAAATATGGTAATGGAGTTAAGCAAAGCCCATATCCTTATGAATAATGATGATAAAAAAGATGCACAAAAAACAAGACACCTCCATGTATACCTACATATAGACTTATCAATTTATTTACAGGTTCTTGCACAAACTAAAGAGCATCGAATCCGTGTTTTGACAAATGCCAAGAAAGAGCTTTATGTGTGGCGGACCAAAGTGGAGAAGATCAAAGCAATCTACCACACCTTGAACATGTTTAATTTTGATGTTTCTCATAACAGTCTCATTGCTGAAGGTTGGACTCCAGTGATTGCCTTAGAGAAAGTTCAAGCTGCCTTAGAACATGGCAAAGTAATATTACCATTAATATTATCAAAATTATTAGTTCATAAATTTAATTTAGTGTGTGTGTGTGTGTGTGTGTGTGTGTGTGTGTATTTGTCTCTTTGTTTTAACATCAGTTGTGAACAAATGTTATTATTATGCAAGCAAGATTGTTTGTTTGTAATCTTCTGTGAAAACATGTCAAGCCATTGTACTAACATAGTTTAAAAGACTAAGAGAAATATTAACTTTCTTGGAAACGGGTAAGGGTTGGTGATAGGCAGAGCATCTGATTGTAGAAAATCTATTTAAACATACTAATCTAATTCATGCAAGCATGGAAAAGTGGATGTTAAAATGCTGCTGCATCATCATCATCATCACCGCTGCCACCAGCACCACCATTGTCATCTTCATTTCATCATCATCATCATCATTGAGTTTGATGGTTTGACAGGATCTGATTAGCAATAGAGCTGCATAGTGCTCCATATCAACTTTGGCTCTGTATCACTGTTTCTATGACTGGATGTCTTTCCTAGTGTCAACTGTTTTACAATGGATACTAGGTGCTTTGTTTTGTACCACTGGCACCAGTGAGGTTGCCGAGTAACTTGCAAGACAGGAAAGAACAAGAAAAGGGGGAAAAGTCTCCCTTAAATGGCATGTGTACCAACAGTAGATCAGGGGTGAAGCAGTTATGAGTAGAGGAGCAGTTTGAATGGAAATATTGGTAATATCAATGGTGGTGGTGGAGGGAGTCAGATGAGAGAGATGAGTGGCTCAGGGATGATAGATTGGGAAATGGGCATGATGAGCGACATCTAGGAGTGGTGGGGAGAGAGATGTAGAGGTACGTAAGGGTGGTATGGTCAGTGGGCATGGTGGTAGACAGGAGAGGGCACTGGGAATAGTAGCAGATATGAGAGGTATTAAGATGAAGTATGGCAAGGGAGAGAGAGGAGAAATAACTGGAGGATGGGGGAAGGGATAAGAATGGGGGGGGGG
>NC_068981.1:173013078-173015516 GCF_001194135.2 Octopus bimaculoides | reverse complement strand
GTAAGTGAAGGAAAAACTGTGGGAAATGCTTGACAAGGTAGAAAGGTGGTGGTACAGGGCTCCTGCACGAGCAAACATAACCAAGATGGTTTGGGGACTTCATTTATGCTGTTATGGATGATGCATCTTCTTGAGTATAACAAATTGCCAACCATCTTGATCCTTTGTCATCTCCTCCTTGAGACTCAGCATCTGACTCAGACAACAAATTTGGCTGGTTTTCTGTGTTACTGTATGTGCCAGATGACGAAAAATTGTCAAGTGATGAAACCTGCCCACCCTATGCCAATATGGAAAATTGGTTTGAAAACAAGGGACATGTATCATCATCTAGGAAGGCCAAAACAAGCAAATGGAGTCCGGACAGCACTTCAACTGGCCAACTCTTGTCAAACTCTCCAGCCCATGCCAACATGGAGAATGGACGTTAAATGATGGGTTGTATGGTTTGACAGAATCCAACACGTCCATGCCAATATGCAACATCTTCATCAAGGAATGTGTTGTGCTCCACTGTCTACTTTGACATAGTTTCTATGATTGGATGTTCTCAATGCCAACTACTGCAAGTTCTGGGTGTTTTATCTAGTGCCACTAGTACTAGTGAGGTCTTCGTGCAGCTTGCTAGAAATTTGGAAAGGAAAAATATATTTATTTTTAAAAGAAATTTTAATTTTTGAAACTAAGAATAGAAATAATTATTTTTATACTTTACTCCTGTCTGTTTTTAGATATTAAAATTGTGAGTTTATTTTTGAATTTTTGTTTTCAATAGGAAGTAAGCAGTAGTCATGCTCCAAATATTTTGCATCGAATGCAAACAATTGAGAACCCTCCAACCTACATACAAAACAATAAATTCACCAGTGGTTTTCAAGCAATTGTTGATGCATATGGTATTGCAGATTATGGAGAAGTGAATCCAGGTAATCTAAAACACATTTTTCCAGAACAAATGTGACAAAATATAAAAATTAATAATAAAAAAAGAAAAATTAGTAAGTAAACTTGGGTACTTGAATGAATGAGTTCGAATCCTTTAGCATTCGGATTATTCTGTCAAATGTAATACTTATTTATTCACATTGTTTTGAATTAATGATACATTGTTTGAATTAATGATACATTATTTCCTAATTTCGAGACTTGGATGATGTGATTGTCTTTTATTTTTAGAATGACTTTGTAGGGTAGGTGCAAGAGGCTAGATCTTGAACATAAAACATGTAGAATATTTGGGTTGGATATGACTAGTTTAAAAATTAAAGGGCTAAACCTATTGCTGGATCCTTATTTGTTTCAAAATAGTTTGAAACTAGGCTTCAGACTTGCTTTAATATATTTTCTTGATACTATTACATTAGGAAAGTTAAACCCATCCTCAATCATTTTTTGGTCTTCTGTCTCCTTTTCTGTATTTTTAATTTTTCTTTCTTTTTTTCCTTTTTCTTTAGTTGTCTCTCTTTTATTTCTTTTCCTTTTGACCTTCTTCCAACACTTTTTTCTGTTTTTTTTCACCATTTTTCTCTTCTTTTTTTTTTTATCACTTTGCCTTTCCCACCCCATTGTTTTCTCTCTCCATCTCTCCTTCTTCTCTTCCTTAATATGTGCTAGGTAAACTTGTCCCTTGAAATTTATCATCACTATTTTTGTCTCTGTAAACTCTAATTTATTTGAAAAAAAACCCACCTAATAAAGAACAGTTTTAGTGTTTATAGTTTGGCTTAGTTGATAGTGTGTGTATGTGTACATTGGTATGGTAACTAATAATCAAATGAGCAAATTTTATCAGGTATATAAAAGTTTTAAATATATTTTTTTTTTTTAGTGTGTATTGTTTAATGTGTTTGATATAAGGTTGTGTTGATTGAGAGTTGTTTTTCTAAGGATGGCACCTTGACTTATATACATGTATGCTCACTATTTTGTACATATTTTGTCTTTGCAGCTCTGTATACTGTGATCACTTTTCCGTTTTTGTTTGGAGTAATGTTTGGTGATACTGGTCATGGTTTTCTTCTGTTTCTCTTTGGTCTGACACTGGTTCTCTTAGAAAATAAATTGTCTGGAAAAGGTGACAACGAAGTGAGATATTCTATTTTTATAGTAGTTTATTTGATAAATTTCTTTTTTCTTTTGTTCCTTTGTCTGTAATTTGCATATTTTTCAAGCATCTCCATTTTAAATTAAATGCTTAATATGAGAATTGTAAAAACTATTTTAACTATTATTAAATTAGGGTGGTGATCTGGCAAAATCATTACTGTGCTGGACAAAATGCTTAGTGACATTTCTTGCCTCTTTGTGTACTGAGCTCAAGTGCTGCTGGGGTTGATTTTTGCCTTTCAACCTTTTAGGGTTGATAAAATAATTACCATAGCCGCATCTTGTTTCAGGCGCCCACTACAATCCTTTCCTTATTCGTGCTATGCACTCGG
>NC_068981.1:172993332-173012294 GCF_001194135.2 Octopus bimaculoides | reverse complement strand
AAAGATGGATGAAATGCTGCTAAGCATTTTGCCTGGTGTGTTAACAATTCTGCCAGGTTGCTGCCTTGCTACTTCTTAATATTGATTGTTAAAATATTAATTTTTATTATGGGATATATTTATTATACAATAACACAATGATTAAAACTTCTCTGTAAAGTTTTTTTGTATAACTTTTCAATAGTGGAAGACAAGTTTATTTTTCACTTTCTACTCTTGAATGTCTTAGGTAGAATTGGTCATGAGAAAAGCAAACGTTATCATTTCAAGTTTGCCAATAATCCTTTGAGACTGACTTTGACATTTGCTAATTTAAATGCCAAAATATAACTTATTTTGTTTATATTTGTTTTTTCTTTCTTTCAGATATTCAACACCTTCTTTGGAGGTCGTTACATTATAATGTTGATGGGATTGTTTGCTATGTACACTGGACTAATCTATAATGATTGCTATTCTAAATCTTTCAATATATTTGGTACATCTTGGCATTCTTCATATAGGTGAGTTTTCTCTTGGATTTATCAACATCATCATTTTAGCATCCACTTTTCCAAGCTTACATGGATTGGACAGAGTTTATTGAGGCAGATCTTCCTGTTGCCAACCCTCACTTGTTTCCAAGCAAGGTAATATTTCCCCATGGACAGATATAGTCTTGCAGTGTATTGGAAATGAATGACTCTGCTTGTATGACAGTGACAATCATATACAACTATCAATTGAGCTCAAGGCAAGGAGGCACAAACATACATACACATACACTCATATAACAGGCTTATTTCAGTTTCCGTCAACCAAATCCACTCACAAGGCTTTGATCAGCCTGGGGCTATAGCAGAAGACAATTGTGCAAGGTGCCCTGCAGTGTGACTGAACTTGAGCAATGTGGTTACTCTTTTACTTGCTTCAGTCATTTGACTGCAGCCATGCTGGAGCACCGCCTATAGTCGAGCAAATCAACCCCAGGACTTATTCTTTGGTACTTATTCTATCAGTCTCTTTTGCCGAACCGCTAAGTTACGGGGACGTAAACACACCAGCATCGGTTGTCAAGCAATGTTGTGGGGACAAACACACACACACACACACATATATACGATTGGCTTCTTTCAGTTTCCGTCTACCAAATCCACTCACAAGGCTTTGGTCAGCCCAAGGCTATAGTAGAAGACACTTGCCCAAGGTGCCACGCAGTGGGATTGAACCCAGAACCATGTGGTTGGTAAGCAAGCTACTTACCACACAGCCACTCCTGCATCATTCAATACATTTATCTTACTCCTTGCTATTGGTTTACTTGAGTTATTTCCTGTAAGTGAATATTGTTATCTTCCTCTTCATATCTGCTTTCCATGCTTGGCATGGGTCGAACAGATTTGACAGGATCCAACATCACATGCCCATATAATGCAGTCTTCTCTTTTATATGCTACACTTGAATGTTATCTTGTTCCAGTCATTAGACTGTGGCCATGTTGGGGCACTGCCCAAGATAATTTTTTAGTCAAATGAATCTACCCCAGTACTTATTTTTTTAAGCCTGGTACATATTTTACCAGTCTCTTTTGCCGAACAGCTAAGTTACAGGAATGTAAACAGACCAGCACTAGTTGTCAAGTGGTGGTTGGATGGACACACACACGACTGGATTCTTTCAGTTTCCACCAACAAAATCCACTAACAAGGCTTTGGTTGGCCTGAGGCTATATTAGACACTTGCCCAAGGTGCCACACAGTAGGACTGGACCTGGAGCCATGTTGTTGGAAAGCAAGCTTCTTACCACACAGTCACACTTATGCTTACTTTATGTTCAACTTTTTCTCTCGGCTCATTTGTGCTTTGTCATTCATGCACATTAGTATTACACATCCAGCAGTGAATATTCACTTTGTTTCTTTGTAACCTTTGCAGATCCTAAAGATATAATATACCTTTTAACAAAATTCAATGAGTCCAAACTCTATATTTTTAAACCACTAGTAATGTTTTTCTTTTTCTTTATGTGCAGTAATTCAACAATGGCACAGAACACTCTACTCCAGTTTGATCCAAATAACACATTTGCTACAGGAGAGCCTTATCCATTTGGTTTAGATCCTGTGAGTTATTTCTTTTTATTTCTGACATTTTTGTTATTTTTTGAATCTTCTGAAGCTAGTCAGATTTAAAAAAAAAGAAGATTGATGGAAGCTCTTAATTGTAAATCCAATATTTTTATACTGTATTTTCTCTGAATTTGTAAACCCTATGTTTGTATTTTATAATGTAAACTTAACTATGGTTGCTGTAGTTATTTTGAAATATCACAAGGCGCAATATCACAAGACACAATATCAGTGTTGTTAGAATTTTGAAGCATGGAATAAGCTACCCACATTAGTTGATAGCTGTCAACTTCCTGAAATTTACCAACATTACTTCTGATGTACCTATGGACACTTTCTTCTTTATGGCTCATTTGCTGTTCACTTTTCTGTCTTTTTGTTTTTATCCTGTGTATTATGCCTGTACTTTAGGCTATCATCTCTATCTCATTATCTTTACTTGATTTATAGCAATTTTCTGTTGCCTCTTTAATTTTTTTCCTGATAAATAGTGCACCTGAGCTCTGTATACAATAAGCTTATTATTATTTAAGGTGGTGTGCTAGCAAAATCATTAGCACACTGGGCAAATTGCTTACCGGCATTTCATCTGACTTTATGTTCTGAGTTCAAATTCTGGTGAGGTTGACTTTGCCTTTCATCCTTTCGAGGTCAATAAATTAAGTACCAGTGAAACACTGGAGTCAATGTAATCAACTAACCCCTCCCCACAAATTTCAGGCGTTGTACCTATAGTAGAAAGGATTATTATTATCAAGGCTCAAACTGGAAGGACTCTTAGTGCATTGGACAAAATGCTTAGCAGCATTTCTTCTGGCTTTACATTTAGAGTTCAAATGCCATTGGGATTGACTTTGCCTTTCATCCTGTCAGAGTTGATAAAATAAGTACCCGTTGAGCCCTAGGGTCGATGTAATCAACTTACCTCCTCCCCTGAAATTGCTGGCCTTGTGCCAAAATTTGATATCATCATCATCATCATTATTATTTTGGGGAAGGGGACAAGTCAGTTACATCAACCCCAGTGTTTCACTGGTACTTAATTTATCGACCTTGAAAGGATGAGAGATCGGCTTTGCCTTTCATCCTTTCAGGGTTGATAAATTAAGTACCAGTGAAGTACTGGGGTCGATATAATCGACTAGTTCCCTCTCCAAAAATATCGGACCTTGAGCCTTTAGTAGAAATTATTATTATTATTAAGTTAATGTTTTGTTTTTCAGATTTGGCAAATGACTAAAAACAAACTGTCATTTACAAATTCATACAAAATGAAGATGTCTGTGGTAATTGCTGTTATTCACATGCTGTTTGGTGTTTTCCTCAGTTTGATAAATAATCTGTAAGTGACAGAGCAAAAAACTTAAACTATTTGCATAAAAAAATTTTTTTGTATTGATGTCATAAACTATATATAATAGTCTTATTAACTTTAATTATGTTAATTCACATCTAAGCCACTTTCTGCCATGAGAATAAAAATATGACTACAATAATATTCTGTTTACCCAGTGATTAGAAATTGTGGTCCCTAGCTTGTCACTACGAACTGCTTTGCACAGTGATGGTGATAAATCATATTGTCAAGGGATATATTTCAACCAGTAATTAAGGGTTTGGTTTATAAAAATCAAGCATTGCTAATTAGAGTAACTTTATTGATCTTCAAAGGTTATGGTACCAGTCAACCTAGTCAGATCATGTTACTTTTCTATAATAAACTTTTTTTTGCAACTTGGATTCTTATCTTATGCTTATCTTAGTCCAGGTTGAATTTCCTTGGAATGAATAAATTAAATTTTTATTCTGCCAGGGTTGCCAATAAGAGAGCCTCAATATGGTCACCTGATTTGTTAGAAATAGCATTCAAATCTTGATAACAATAAGCATTTATTAACATTTTCCCTGATCATAATAAGTAGCTTCCAGTCTAGTTTGAATAGATGAGAATTAAGATTAAATCAATTTTTTTTTTTTGTTTCAGATATTTTGCAAGACCATTGAACATATTTTGTGAATTTATTCCACAAGTCATTTTCCTCCTCTCTATTTTTGGCTACCTTGATATATTGATTTTTTACAAATGGATTGCCTTTAGTGTTCAAAATTTAGCACAAGCTCAATCATTGCTTCTCCGTAAGTAGTGTTCTTGTTTAAAAAAAATAAAATTATTGATTAGTAAGAAGAATTGCACGTGTGACTTTAATAACCCTTCACAAACTGATGAGATGCATGTAGTTTGTGTTCAATTTGAACTTCTGTTGGTGAAAGTTTGTAGAGAAGCCTTGGTAGAGGGGGAATTCTTGTGATATGATTGGTAAAAGTAGTGCAGAATCTGGTGGGCTGGTGGTGGATAATGAATGTAAGGATGACAAGAGAACAGCACATCTGTGAGCTAGTAATTGTAGGGTATTAGTGAGTCTTTGACACTTTGCTATATATAAATAGCAGCAGTTCTATCCCAGATGTTAGTAGTACTCTAATAAAGTCAATTTGATGTTTGTAGATGATCAGCAACTGAGCTGATGGATTTTCTAATGAAACCTATTTCAATTTTATGTTTACTTTGTAACTGTATGGGTTTGGGTTCAATCTTAATGCTTGTCATTTTGGACAAATATTTTTCTATTATAGCTTTAGATTGACCAATGTCTTTTGAGTGAAATTGATAGATGGAAGCCTGTTTGTGTCTACATGAATGTCGACATTTTGCATTTTTGCATGAGATCAGCTGAGCAAAAAAAAGTTTGATCATATTTACATTCCCTGTAGTTCAGTGCTTTTGAAGGCCAGTAGCATAAAATATCCCTCACTTGAAAAACAGTTAACTGGTGACAGGAAGGCCACCTGGCTGTAAAATACTATCTCAAATAAGTAATCCATTTAATTCATACCTGCATGGAAAAATGGACATGAAACAAATGACTGATGGCAAATTATATACTTAATTATCAGAACAAATTTCAAAGCTCATATCAGTGATTGTTTTAAAATATTCCTTTGGCTACTATTTGTATAATCTGGCTTAACTTATAAAATCTTTGCCTAGGGATTCAGTTTTCCTTCATTCTAAATAGGTGACATGTTTGATATATTACAGTCCTTGAATTTACTTTTGTTTTGCTATTTATTTTCATGGTCTTGCTTTCTGAAGTGTGTCATGAAAATGATTTGAGCATTTTCCAGTGTTGCAATTAGCACAGGTGAAAATGTTAACAGAGGATATTAACTGTTTGAGAAGGAGATGAACAAAAGTTTAAAATTGACTTTTAGTGTTAAGACTCACAGACAGGTGCAAGTAAAGAAGGAACCTGATTGATATGAGGTCTTAACTTTCACAGAGTAAATGAACTATATTAAATAAACACCAGTAATGCCAATGTAATTTCTATAATTAGGAAGAAAGTGTGTGTGTGTGTGTGTGTGTGCGTGTGCGTGCGTGCGTGCGTGTGTGCGTGCGTGTGTGTGGCAAGAGAATGTAAAAGGACAATCTTGATTTTGAAATTTTTTTTTTTTTTTTTCAGAGCTCATCAGTATGTTTCTATTTGAATCCAAATCCAATGAATTATATAAACATCAAGTAAGTGTATATCATATAGAACTTGTCTGTCCTTTCATGCATGTCTCTGCTCCACTGGACTGGTTCTTATTTCTGTTTTTTTTTTGTGTGTGTGTGTGTGTGTGAAGTAAATAAAACAAAAATCGCTTTTGGGTAGATTTGCAAATGGGAGGAATTGAACTTTGAATTGTAAATCAAGGAATCACTTTTTGATTTTGTAGGTACAGTAGGGTGGATTATACACCCAGCCATATTTATTTAGTGTTACGTAAGCATTTTGAAAATTAAGTTCTTGGCTATGCAGTGTCAGCCTAGTCATTGTTTAGCTCTGATTAAGCAGACTTATAATCAAGAATATTCCAGCTGTAGACCATCTTGTCATTGTATCAAGAATAATATATCTAGGATTATATTATCTAATGTGTCATTCCATTTTTAAGATGGAAGAGTGAGATTTAGCTGTTACTTATAGTCAACTTGCTTGTAACAAACCTTTTCTATATATCATTATCATCCATTTTCTTTTCTTTCTTTCCTCTCCTGAGCGTCTCTCTCTCTCTACTTGTTTCTTTCAAATTTTGTTATCAACCCTCTCCCACCATCGTTTCTACCAATTATCTTTAACTCCTCATTGTATACTACTCACCCACACCTTCCCAACGTGTTTTGCTGCTAGTCAGCAAGCTTAAATGACCAAACCTAGAATAACGTTTCATGGCTTAGTTCATATTCAATGTAAAATAAAGTAATATATTGTATGATGGCCATGCTCACATATACAATATGTGTTATTTTTAATAGTTCCTGGTTGTGATAACAAAATTTTTTGCACAAGTTTTTGTAACCTCATGTCATTAATTGCACTTTTGATTTTTTTCTGAAATATTGAAGTTTCTCACAAAAGAGCATGACATAAATACAGTAATTTAAAAAGAAAATTAAAATTAGAAAATTTAGTTTTTTAATCTAGGTTTTGTGTAATAAGGAAAAATTATGGGAAGTTGAATGTGACTACATGTTATTCAGTTTGCATGTCAGTGCACACAAGACTATGTATATGCATATACATGCATATTTCTCTAGATTAATCATTTCATTTTTTTATATGAAGCAATTTTATGTACAATTTCATCATTGTTTTATTGTTCATATTACTGATTATTTACATGTTATTCTATTTTTCTGTTTCATTTTAGACAAATATACAGACCATTTTGGTGGTACTTGCATTCATATGTGTTCCATGGATGTTATTGATAAAGCCATTTATAATATGGTTTAAACATCAGTCTGCAATGAAGGTATGCTTTAAAGAATATCCTTAGTATAAGATTATATTTGTTTGAAATCAGTTGGTAGTGTAGTGGTAGTGATGAAGAGACACCATTCAAAGACCTTTTTTGCATGTAAGAATGATGTCAACATGGCAGATCCTCACCATCTCCAATCTATAAAAGGACCTGAATTTTGTACATCATGATAAGAAAGCACTTATCAATTACAATGGTGAACTTCACCCTCTCATAGTATTTATTTATAACTCACTTGACTGAACCAGTAAAAGTTAAGTGTTTTAGCCGTGTATACGATGTAACACTACTGATAAGACACATGCAACAGACACTATAACTGATCTACTTTGATACAGTACAATTCTGCAATATTGATGATGTTTACAGTTGGTGAATTATACCACTGTGGTATTTATAGCAAGATGATCTCTGCCATTGAGAACTTAGTGTCTTCACAATAAACATAACAGTAATCTGCCAATCCATATGGTCATAGGCATGGCTGTGTGGTTAAGAAGTTTGCTTCACAACTACATACTTCCAGCTTCAACTCCACTGTGCAGTACCATTCCATTCATGTAACACAGTTTTTTTTTTGTCACTCTTGCCATCATATTTGCAGTGAACCAGAGATCGGCTTGTTGGATCTCTATAACCAATGAAACTAATGTTCTCAAAATGTGGGATGTACAATAAACCCATCTATGCTTTTTCATAAAGGAAAATGGGTAAAATAAATTGACAAACTGAAATATTTGGATGATAATAGTTATTAAGATTAATAACTATTAGTTATTAAGATTATTTATAAGACTATAATTTTTTTGGCTCTTAACCTCTTCTACTTTTATTTTGTTCTTTTACTTGTTTCAGTCATTAAACTGTAGCCACATTGGAGCACTAACGTGAAGGGTTTTAATTCTTCATATTGATGTCAGTACTTACTTCAAGTCTGGTATCTGTTTTAGTGATTTATATTATTACATGGCTGTTATGAGACATTAACACATAGACTGCTTTTTTTCATTTTCAAGTGGTGTTAAAAACATAGATGTGCATACTGTGCTGTAGCTTCAGAGGACATTTTCTGTATAAAAATTCTGCCTCAGTTTAGCATGGCGAAACAGATGTTAAGTAGAAAGAATGAGACATATATATATGTACACACACACATATGACCATGACAGGTTTCCACACAGCTTCTACCAGTTACACTCATAAAACCTTGGTTGGCTTGAGGCTATTATTGAAGATGTCCAAGATGCCACACAGTGAGATTGAACCCTAGACCACATGGTTGTGAAGTGAACTTGTTAATCACACAGCCATGCCTCATCTCTAAAAATGAGCTTAATAGAGTGCAAAATTAATAAAAAATATTAAATAGCTAAGATGAGCAGTTGTTTTTTTTTTTTTAATATCTAAAATACTTTTGGATTTCTGTAAATATAATTTTTCTTTTTAATTTGATTCCAGAGAAGACAATTACCAACTGCCTCTTCACAACGAGGTCTCGTGAACTGTGATGTAAGTAATTAAATTTTGGAAATTAGCTGTATATATTTTCATGTTAATTGATAGTAATTTGATCTTTATATATTATATTATATTTCATGCTGTAATTTGTGAACTACAGCATCAATGGCTTTGGGTTTCTAATAAGAGAGAGATACACACACACACACACGCACGGATAAATGTAATTATAATCATGATTGTGATCATCATTTTTAACATCTATATTTCCATGCTTGTATGGGTCAGATGGAATTTGAATTTTCTACACCTGGATGCCCTTCCTGTTGCCATCCTTTGCCTGTTTGCAAGCAAGGTAATATTTATCCATGGTTAGACATGTTTTTCAGATAAGATTGGAAATGAATGACATCACTTACATGATGTTGATATTTGTTTACAACCATTGTGAGATGTTGAGAAGGGGGCACACACACATATTACATACATACGTACATACATGACATACATTGCATACATGACATACATTGCATACACAACATACATTGCATATACAACATACTTTACATGACATACACACATGATATACATACATTACATACATTACATACATACATACACTACATATATGCACGACGTGCATGCATGACACAACACACAGCACACACCACGCAGCGTTACATATATTGCATAGCGCACATTGCATAGCATGCATACATTACATTCATTAAATTACATGCATGACATTATATCCTCCACACAATACACCCACACCCACCCACATAACCATAATCTTAAATGCATTTATCAATTCAAGCCCTCCTCTTTATATGACTAATCATTGTGGTTTTGCTATTTCAGGATGATGCAGCAGGCAACTATGTTATAAATGTTGATGAACAAGTAGAAGTCTCTTCTGAGTCAGTACATTCACAGAGTGAACTTCCCGAGGTTTGTATTTATTTATTTATACATACACACATATATATATGTATAAAATTTATGAAACAACTTTTAATTTAAATTGTTATTTGAATCACCTTTCCTTTGAGTTTTTATGTATTCTACTATCTCTTAGAGAGGGTTAGTCAGCATTTAAAAAAAAATCTCCTTGGTTGGGATTTAAGAACATTTAAGTAATAAACATTCATATAATGTTCAGTTTGAATTGTTTGTTTTGGAGAAGAAACATAGAATATACGTTCCAGAATGACCTTGTTATTATTTAACCTCAGGTGAACTCTGAATCAATTGATCCCTGATCAAAGGCATTCCAGCCATGATGATCTCATTTTATTTCAGGTGTCTCTTTAATAATAGGGACTGTTATTAATGTAATCTCTTTTTTTTTAAGCTTGTAGAGAATGATTTTTGAAGGAGATTTTGCTGGTATTTCTAGCATTCCAAATGGTTACATAGAAGTACATTCATTAGGTCATTAAATAGCAATCCCATTTTACATATGATTAATTCTCAGCATAAGAAATTCACAATAAGCAATATATTACTATATTGTAGACAAAAACTACTCTATTACTTCTCATACAAACTTCGAAAGGAGGAAAAAAATCTTGGTTTATTTTTCTCTTTTCTTGGATTATTTTTGAGTATATCTAAAGATACTAATTTTATATGGTCTCAAAAGTTGACAATTTACTCTGAGTTCCTGCCTGCCTGTGTTGAATCATGAATATCCTAAGGCTTGACTGTTCCTAACTATAAAAGGCAATATTGGCTGGAATTGAACTCAACCATGAAGGATCATACTTAAAGCATGCTACCATTTCTAGTACTTAATCTCTTCTTTAAAAAGAAAATATAAAAGAAGTTCTGTATCAAAATATTTTAAACCATTTTGTGACCATATTTCTAAGTATAAGGTTTCCCCATCTAATTGAGAAGTTAGCTTATTGCTAACTTCTCAAGTATCACTTCCTTCTACCTGTTTATTCCTCCTAACTTAGCTTTACTTCTCTTAGCTTACTACCCCATCTTACCATCCTACTATGGTGTTACCCTGTTTTCTCTCTGTACTAGACAGATTTCTAAGAAAATATATTGTCTCTGTGTATCAGTTGATTTTTTAAATTATCAATAATTTAGAGGAATTCGGTAAAATAACTTTAATCTAGTGTTTGGAACAAACTAGCAATATTCTTGCATAAATTTATGAGGGTTAGTTTTAAAGGCATGGATGCTTAAACACTTTTGTAGTTTTTTTTTTGTATTAAGAAAGAATGGAGGACTGATATGAAAAGAGTTAATGAAATGATGTGATTCTATCATGAATTTTTAAGTAGGTAATATCTAATAGTTTAGCCATTGTACCTTTATCTGCATTCATCATCATCATTGTTTAATGTCAATTTTCCATGCTGGCATAGGTTGGATAGTTTGATTCAGGTCTGGAAAGCCAGCGGCTGCACCAGGCTCCAATCTGATCTGGCACTGTTTCTACAGATGGATGCCCTTCCTAACACCAACCATTCTGAGAGTGTAATGGGTGCTTTTTATGTACCACTGGTACAGGAGCCAGTCAGGCAGGCCTGGCAACAATCACATTCGGATAGTGCTTTTTACGTGCCACCGGCACAGGAGCCAGTCAGTGAGTACTGGCATTCGTCATGATTGGTTGGTACTTTTTACGTGCCACCGGCACAGGGGCCAGTCAGGCGGACCTGGCATCGACCACATTCGGATGAAGCTTTTTACGTGCCACTGGTACGGGAGTCAGTCAGAGGCACCGGCCCCAGCTATGATATTGGTTTTACTTGACTCAACAGGTCTTCTCAAGCATATGATATCACCCAACACATCAGGGGTATTCTTAACAGGGCTGGACATGCATGGCTGTGATCTCACTTTAGTTGTTGGGTCTTCTCAATCACAGTATATCTCCAAAGGTCCCGTCATTGCCTCTGTGAGGCCCAATGTTCGAAGGTCATGTTTCACCACCTCATCCCATGTCTTCCTGGGTCTACCTCTTCCACAAGTTCCTTCTACAGTTAGGGAGTGGCACTTCCTCACACAGCTGTTTTCATTCATATGTAACATATGGCCATACCAGCATAGTCACCTCTCTTGCACATCACACTTGGTGCTTCTTATGCCCAACTTTTCTCTCAGGGCACTTATACTTTGTTGTGTATGCACACTAACATTACACATCCAGCAGATCATACTAGCTTCATTTCTTTCATGCCTATGCATGTCCTTAGCAGTCATGGCCCATGTTTCACTGCTGTGTCACATGGCTGTTTGCATACATGCATCATACAGTCTACCTTTCACCCTGAGCGAGTGGCCCTTAGTTAACAGCAGAGGTAGGAGCTCCCTGAACTTTGCTCAGGCCATTCTTACTCTAGTCGCTACACTCTCAAAGCAACTTCCCCCACTACAGACTTGGTCGCCTAGGTAACAGAAGCTATTAACTACTTCTAGTTTCGCCCACTAGCATGTGATGGAATCTGTTTTCTGTACATCTTCAGTGTTTACTGCCCCAGTGCATCTGCCACACACAAAACTATTTTCCTGGTCAACTTTGCTTTGATATTGCTGCATCTTTTATGTGTCCATAGCTTACACTGGATACATCAAATGGAGTTTCTACCCACACCTTTTCTACAGATCATGCAGGGCCATCTACCCGAAGTGGATTGTGATTTGACAGCTTTCCTACTTACTAAGACTTTGATTTTTGCTAGGCCATTCAATTCTAGACCTTGCTTCCACACCCCAAACTTCATCTCCAGTTCTGGCAGTGACTCAGCTATTAGAGCAAGGTCATCAGCATAGAGGAGCTCCCAGGGGCAGCCTGTCTTGAATTCCTTTGTTATTACCTGGAGGACTGTAATGAATAAGAGGGGACCGAAGACTGATCCTTGGTGAACCCCTACTTCTACTTGAAATTCTTCACTATACTCGTTGCCAACCCTCACCTTACTGACATCATCCTTGTACAGGGCTTGTACAGCTCTTACCAGCCACTTGCCTATCCCCAGTTTCTGCATTGTCCACCGGATAAGGGATTGGGGACTGTCAAAGGCTTTCCCCAAGTCAACAAAAGCCAAGTACAAAGGTTTATCTTCGGCTAGATATTTCTCCTGTGGTAACCTTACCAGAAATATAGTATCATTGCTGCTTCTTCCTGGCACTAAACAGAACTGCATCTCATCTAGGCTAACTCTCTCCCTAATTAGTTGGGCTACGACCCTCTCTGTAATTTTCATCACCCGATCCAATAATTTGATACCTCTGTAATTATTTCTATCTAAAGCATCACCTTTCTCCTTGTAGCAGTTGACTATGGTGCTGCTACACCAGTCATTGGGTATGACTCCTTCATGAACTACCATATTATCTATATTGTCTTGCATGACAGTCATTCTGAAATTGTAATTCTATTTCTTTTGCAGTTCAATTTTGGTGATATATTTGTACATCAATGTATACACACAATTGAGTACTGTTTAGGCTGTATTTCAAATACTGCATCATATCTTCGACTCTGGGCTTTAAGTTTGGCTCATGCAGGTAAATATAAATTTCTGTTCAAATTCTGTATGTGTGTGTATGTGTTATCAGTTTCTTAGCCCTATTAGTTGTGGCCATGCCCTTGTTTTCACATTGTCATTATAAGAAGTATTATGCTGGTGTGATGTTTCTTTGCTTTTCTTAATAATTGAATCAGTTTTAAATACTGCTGCTGTATGGAGCAGCAATTTGATCCTGTGGAACAATACTTTTTTATAGCTAACTAGGTGTTAAGTGTCTTGGCCACTGACATAATACAAAGCCAATGAATAGATTTGAACCAGCAACCTCTTCACAGGTTGTTCATTGTTCTTGCCACTTGGCCATTTATATTTTCATGTGTGTCTGTGTGTATCCTCAGATAGTCTAGGATAGAAGGGTGTATATCTGTATGTGTGTATGCTAATTTGTTTTAAATTTATTAGTCATTACCATTTTAACATCCACTTTTCCATGCTTGCATGAGTCAGATGGAATTTATTATAGCAGATTTTCCATGGCCAGAGGCTCTTCCTGTCACCAACTCTCACCTGTAGTAGTTAATATTAAGCAGAATGTAATTAAAATTAAACAAATAAAACAAAGTGAATAATTGTATTTTGAAGAGTAGGAGCAAGTGTCTTAAAGAGTGAAAAGAAGGAAACTTCGTATCTCTATGTTAGTAAATGGTTCCTGAAACTTTTAACAAGGTACCTAAAGCCTTTCGCCTCTCAGGATTTCTAACCCTATTCTAAAGCAATGTTGGGATTACAATCCTTAAAGAAAAAAATGTGCAAAAGTTGAAGGACCATGAATTTGTTTGTGTCGCATTCATCTTCAGTGCTGTTATGAACTGCCCATGTTCTCTCTCTCTCTTAGGTTATATATCAGTTAATATTTTGAATAGTGCAAGCCTTTGTATATAGAATTCATTGATTCATATGTGTCATGCAATTTTTCTCACTTTAAATGTTTAGTAGTGATATCTTAAATACTCTTTTTTTTACTGTCTTTGGTGTAAGAGTAAATGTTTCAAGTAAATGAATGTATTACTTTGATTGTCTTACTGGTGTTTATTTGTGTTACTTTAACCTTGTTACTAGGTCTTGTATACTAATAATCCTGATGTCTTTATTCTTTCAGAGTTATCTGAAGTATTATGGAACATGGTGATGAGAATTGGTCTTTCAATGAATGTTGGATATCTTGGTTGTATTATCATCTTTGCTGTGTTCTTTTTTTGGGCAATTCTCACCATAGCTATATTACTTATTATGGAAGGTCTTTCAGCTTTTCTCCATGCTCTTAGGTTACACTGGTAAGTATTATATAACTCGATGATGTAGGTTTCAATGTTGGTTTTGTTTCTGAAGCTATTGCAATTAAGTATTCTTGCATGTGAGCTTGTGTATATACATAGTCACTCACTGAAGGAATATATGTTTGTTATAAAAATCACAAGCTGCTTTTTTTCCCTTATTGCTTAGTCAGGAGGAAAGAGCAATGCTAATGCTCCCTTACTCTTAGAAACTCTTAGACTGACAGGAGAAAGGAAGGTATTTTCAAACTAGTTATGATCTAGCCTGATGCTTGCAAAAAAAGTAGGCATCACCAAAGGCACCCATGCAGGACCAGGTAGTGGTGTTAAACTGGGCTGTGGATTAAGTCTATCATGTATGCTGTGGTGAATTTTGAATTCAGAATGCAAAGGCCCTGAACAAATATTGCAAGATATCCCATGTGATGCTCTAACAATTCCACCAGTCCACTGTTATAGACTGATACTTTGTTGATCCTAGAAAGATGAAAGGTAAAAATTGATCACATTGAGATTTGAACTCAGAATGCAAGAAGTCGGAATATGATGCAACATATCACTCAGCCAATTTGTTACCTAAAACACATTCTTTTAGGTCATATGCTAAAACAATGTATAAAAAAAATTATATGTAAATATTATGAGGCTTTCTCAGTTATTTTGAGCTGTACACAAGGGGAAACCAAAGAAATTTTGATGTCTGAATAATTGAAATTAGGTTTCAAGTTTAGCTAAAGTGAATTATATAAAATATTTTGTAATGAAATTTATGATAACTTTTCTTTTCTTTTTTAGGGTTGAATTTCAGAATAAATTTTATGCTGGAAATGGATACAATTTCCAACCATTTGATTTTCAGCATTGCATCAACCTTCCTTTTGAAGATTAACATGAAAAATTTAAGTAAATTATGAAACTGCAAGTGCCTTCTCTAGTTTGCTTTCATTATTAGACCTGGCTTGTCTGCTGAACGAAATGACATGTTAACATGGCTTCCTTTTTCAACACAAACATATAAGAAATTGAATTGCATAATTACGTAATAAAAAAATAATTTTACTGGTTTTTGTAAGAGCTTCTTTATCACAAAGATTATATTTTAGTTTAAAAAACAACAAAAGATAACAAAAACAAGACGATCAAAATAAAATGTAATCAAGAAAATAATTCAATTGCAATTTTAAATTGTTTTTCCAGCACTTCATAAAAGTTTAGTTTCTTAAACATTTTTACTGTTTTGTTCAAATATATTACATTTGTGTGCCTGCCATTTAGAGGAGAGAACTTGTCTAACAGATTAACATGGTTACCTCATGGAAAAGGACTAGCTAAAGTAAATTTTAAGTTCAAACTGAATTTTGCTTCTTTTATGAAATATTATTTTGATCTTGTACCTTTGATAACTTCTTAAAATGATGCTCATTCGAATTCAAATGTTTCCTAACTTTTAATCTTTTCTATGCCAATAAAATATTTGCTCTAAAGTGCAAGAGTTGAACATCATCAAGAATACTATACTTTTTTTAATATACAAAAATTACAATAAGCCATGAAATGTAACTGGTCAACTGAAAGTTTGTCACTGTCAAACTTAAACTGAGCTATTACTGATGTCAAATACTTTAAAAAATAAAAGCTATTTTTATACTTCAGATGCTTACAATGATGATTAAACTTTGAATTAATTTTCAACCTGTTTATAAAAATTAACAGGTTGAAGATAAATTTGAAGTGTCCTTGTTACTATTTCTAAGTAATAGTCAGGACCTTTCTCTTTCTCCTCATTTTGATTTTCAGCTAGGAAATCTGCAGAATATGATATGTTTGCTTATGAACCATTTTTGAAATAACATTTTTGGTTATAGACTGTGGTTGCTAGTGGAAAAAATTCTCTAGTGAGGAATGTCAAATATCATGATGCATTTTTCAGGTGTCCAACAATTTCTAGTCAGTTTAAGGAAAGGTTTTGATGTGGGTTAATAGTTTTGTTCATCACTGGTCAAGTATATCTGTATTGTTGAGTGTTCTCATTTAGTTCTGGTTTAGCAAAATTAGTGAATACTGGTTGCTGATTGAAATGTTTGAGGGGGTAGCTTTTATGTTCAACATTCCAAATATGACCAGAGATCATGCAACCATTGTTGTTTAGTTCCATATTATGTTTGGCTTTATATGTAGGATTATGTTGCAGTTTTTTGGATGGGGAGAGCTATATGTTTGGTAAGGTAAGTGGGATGAATGGGCCTATGTGAAGAAAGTGGTGCAGAAGCCATTATAATTGCAATTGAATAGGCAGAAACAGCAATGTGAGTTAGTGTTTCAAGTATGTTGCTGAATTAATCTTTACATCCAAATGATCATTCAACTGATTGATAATCTGAGAAGTGTGTATGTGTAGCAGCACTGCATTCTGGAGCATACTTTATCAACTAATCAAGACTGAAGTATTTTCTGGTCCTTAAGAAGCAACTTAGTCTTTGATGTAGTAGTTTTGGCAATCATATATACTATCCTGCAGGGCAACCACATATATAACTTGCTGTTTATAGTGAATTTGAAGGTGTTATTTTGTTCAGGTGGAGTATGGGACCATTTCCTTGGTATGTTTAGTGATTGTATCCTAGTATGTTTAAGGGAAATTAGGTCATAATGTTTCCATTGATGTTTTCAAGGTCTTCTTTGTTCATGGAAGTCTGGTGTGCTGTGTTTAGGTTGAGTATGAGGAATGCCTGGGTGCTAGAACAGATTTGAATGAGGATTGAGCGAGTCCTTCTGGTAAACACAGCAATGATGCCATTTGATAAGAAGTTTTTGATTAATTATAAAGAGATAGATGAAACCTACAGATATGTCACTTGTTTAGAAGTTTCTTATGTCATAAACTGTCAAAAGGTTTTGTTGAAGATAAAGTACAGCCTCTCTTTATTAAAATTCTTAAGTGCAAAGAACCAAGTGGATCTTCAATACATGAACTATGTGGGTGGTCAGTGTAGGAGGAGTTTTGTTTATTAAATTTCTCAAGGATGATGACTTGAGAAGGAGATGAAATCAAATTGATGTTTTCATTATAGGAAGTAATATTCAAATGCCTGATGTAAATGCTGAAGTTTGAAAAACAACATATGAATCTGGAGGAATATAAATGTGGAGTAACAGGGAGTCATTGCTGATTAATTCAAAATGAAAGAGGGGAGTGGATTCATAGTGAGGAAAGAAATGTTTAACACATTTTTCCAGTAGGTTTTGAAATACTGGAAGTGAGAATGTCTCTCATTTGTAAGGTCAGAGAAATTGCCCATTTTAGCTATAAACATTCTGTAGTGCATTTTCTAAAACTGGATATGCTCCTATATAGAGAGATTGAAGAGTTTAGTGAGGCAAGGATGCTGTTGGGACTACATCTCTCCTGGACTGTTAACTCTTGTTGGATTGGAAGTATTGTTTATTCCAAAGCCAGCTCTAATTGAGCAGACTTATGAACCAAAGTATTCCTCTAGGCTAGTCTAGTCATCAGCAGAATAGAGGTGACATCTCTTAGGTATGTTATTTTGCTGTGGCTGTAAAAGTCACATCTCTCCTGAGATGGTTTACTGAGAAAGGGTTGCAAGTTTATATGGCTACTAAGGGAAGAGATAGTCATAGAAATATATAAAAAAATGAGGGAAAAGGATATATATAAAATGAAAATGGAGGGAGAAAGGATAAGGAAAGAATAGAGTTGTTAATGATTCTAATTTTAGCACAAGGCCAGCAATTTTGAGGAGAGGGGTTAGTTACATCAACCTCAGTACTTGACTGGTACATTATTTTATTGAATCTGAAAGAATGAAAGGCAAAGTTGACCTTGGCAGAATTTGAATTCAGAACATAATGAGCTGAAAGAAATGCTTTTGTCTGACATGCTAATAATTCTGCCAGCTTGCAGCCCTCTGTTTCAAATTTTGACACAAAGCCAGCAATTTTAGAAGTGGAGAAAAGTTGATTATGTTAACTTCAATGCTCAGCTGGTTACTTATTCTATCAACCCTCAAATGAGGAAAGGCATGGTCAATCTTGATGGAAGGAATGTTGATGATTCTGCCCACTTACTGTCTTAAAAGAGCAGATAATAAACAATGCAGGGAAATGAATATATCAACATAAAGGAAATGAAAAAGAAAAAGGGATTTGGATGGAAGTATTTAGAATGAGGAGAGTCTATAAGAGACAGGAGAGGGTGTTTAGCCAGTACATCTGTCTGGACCTTGGTAAGCCAAAGTGAAGCCTGCAAGCCCTTACTGAAAAAACAGTAAACCTCATAGCTCCCTTGAATTTAGAGAGCCTTCTCACAAACTCCTTCAGGGTCTGAAACTGGTCCTGTTTTACTTTGCCAAATTTCTCTGGAAGATTGAAGGAGCAAGAATGTGGGAGCAAACTAAGTGGGTGATCAAACTATTTTTAGTTAGATTTTGTTGCTTAGCTCCATGCCAGCCTTGGTCAAGCATAACCTCATTAAAAGTTTTTTTTTCAATCATGATCATCTCATATTTTGACATAAAATATTATTTTGGAGGAGGAGCAGTTGTTAGTTTGTTGATTTTTTTAAAGTTATATTGACTTTTAGTTTGTTTTAAAGGTTCTTTAAAAATCTAAAGTCACTGAGCAGTAGTCTTGGAGAGGCAAATATGAAATGTGAACAGGAGGGAATCTTTAAAAG